>NW_015386417.1:428875-511006 GCF_001527695.2 Protobothrops mucrosquamatus
TGTTGCACAGAACCCCACCCTGTTTTGACTGGGCACCCTGGTACCTTTCAGATTCAATTCTTCCTTCGGTTGTACCTTCTGTCGACCCAGGCAGACCGCAGCGATGTGGCCTTTCTTTCCGCACGCTCGGCAAATGGCGGAACGGAACCGACATTCCGCTCGCTTGTGGCGTCCACCGCATCCGAGGCAACGAAGCTCACCTGGGCCATTGTCCTGACGATCTTTGGACCTCCTCCCAGCTGCTTGGTAAAGCTTGTCCACCTCTTCTTCAGGATCTTCTTCCGAATCCTCTCGCACGTCTTCCTTGTGAATAGTGGCAGTCTCTGGAACGTTTCGCTTAGGCCGCATGTTCTTGACCACCCCACCTGCAGCTTCCTCTGCTGAAACCTCTCGCAGAACATCTTGGAAAGAGACATCTTCCCTGGCGAACAGCCTCTGCTGTAAGTCTGTGTTCCTCAGTCCGCACACAAAACGATCACGCAGTCTTTCCTCTAAGTCCTTGAAATCACACGGTTTAGCTGCTCTTCTCAAGGCCGCAACGTATTCTTTTGCTGATTCCCCAGCTCGCTGCTCCCTCTGTTGAAATGTGTGCCTCCAAGCCATGACAGATTGCTTGGGCTGGAAGTGTTCCTTTAAAACTTTCTTCAGATCGGAGTATGACACCGTTTCCAGCGAGTCCGGGGCGATTAGGCTCTCGGCGATCTCAAAGGCGTCTTGCCCACAAACGCACAACAACATGGCAGCCTTTAAGCCTTCCTCCCTTACCTGGTTTATGCGGATGTAAGTCTCGACTCTTGCAACATAAGATTCCCACCTCTCGGGGTGAGAGACGTCGAATTCCGCTAAACGCCCAACTTTCGCCATGATCGAGGATCAGGGTCTTCTTCAGCCGCACGCACCCTCCAGCGATTTCGTACTGGCAGGATAACGCTGACTTCCACGCCGTTTTCCTCTTCCGGATTTCTTTGGGTGAGTCTTCAAGCTTTCCTAGCTGTATAGACTGGATCCCATCCTCGTCACCAGTGTTAAGTCCGAAGAATAATGGCGCTTGAGACGAAGCATTTCTAACAAGTCTTTATTCTCTGCTTCCAATCTACGAACAACCCGAGCAGAGGCACGCAGGCCTCTATTTATACCTTCTGATCCCCGGGCAAATCCAACCAATCACAAGGCGGTCTTTTCCCGCCTTGCGCATGCGCGCAAGGCCGGCGCCACACAGTCTGGTCCCGGGCAGCTTTTGCAAATGCCCGGGACTCTTGCAACGTCCCGAGCCTGCTTTTGCAGGCTCAGGACACAACAATATCTAAAATATTAAGAAAGTTTTTAATTCTTTTTATTTGAGAAGGTGACAGATACTTGATAAGATTGAAAATCCCTGAAATGCATGCTGAACATCTGGACATGCAATATTCAGGTTCAAGTTCCAACATCTCTATCTGCGTATGTAAACTGGTACACTAGAAGGATACCACCATCATTTCAATCAGAGTTATAAAATAGATAGACCAGTACTCTGACTCAGGCTCATATTCAGTTTTAGAAGAGTTCTTTCCTTCTCATAAGGAAACTTTATCCGATAATCAATCATTAAGATTGTTCTGTTTTAGAATTAGAGACATCAAAGCGAGGCAGGAGTAACAAAACACAATTTCTTTATTGAGATCACAAACAGAACAGAACAGCAAACAAAATGGTGCTGGCTCTTTTATACTTCCCTTGCAGGGATAGCATCAGCCTATCAATGCAAGGCTAGTCTCCCACCTTGCATATGCTCACAAGGCTGGAGACAGCCTGTCAGGTCCCGGGCAACCACATGGTCTGCCCGGCCTTCTGCAGCCTGCTGAGTCATTCAGCAGGCCCAGGACATAACAAAGATGCTCCTAGATTGTCTTGTCACGAAGGGTTTATGTAGCAGTCAAATCCTTCAAAGTTAGCTTTTTATAAGTATTCATAAAATAATTATTAAATGAAGGAGAATCACAAGCTAATTCAAGGTCCAAAGTGCACAGAATCCTATCCTCACACTCTGCATTCAGACGATAGAGCCCAGTCAATGAAATATCAGGGTTTTTAGACAGGCAAAATTTAGGACAGCTATCACAAATATTCTAGTGCCTTACTACTTCAACATAACACCTATTTTTGCTTAAAGCTCCAGCTTGCCATTGAATATAGCTGGTATTTCTCAACTAGATTGTTAAAGTTGGTTTATTCAATATATACCAATGCTTCCACATCAGACTATGACCAAAGTGAAGAGAAATACATTTAAATAGGCCATTATTCCCAAGATACTTTCCAGGACAACCTGATACTCTCTCCAGTGGTTGCAGATGCAATAGATCTTATGAGATGGACAACTGTTAGCCTTTTAAGGTAGGCTAGATCAGGAACTGGACTTCCCAGACATCCTGGAAATTTTATTGATGGAAGCTATTGGAATCTTGAACACCTGATATTTCTTATCAAACAGAGTCAAAGTGGGGCTAAGTGTAAAGAGCAAGGAAAATGATCCCTAGACAAAAGGGGCTGGAAGAGTTTTAAAGTTCAGAATATCTAGATAATGTTTGGGAGCAGCTCAGAAATATACTTCCCTAATTCACAGAACTATAAAGAAAAAAAAGGCATAGCACAAGATTCTGTTATTAGAGCCAATCTCAATAAAAATAATTTAGACTTCCTGTGGAATTGTGTTCATAGTCTAGTCTACCAGATGGAGCTGATAGCCCTCTTACACGGGATTGCAGGAGCTATGTAGCCTGGATCTGTCATAATATTGGTGCTTCAGATTGGTCTTTGCTCTGCTTATATTCTCTTCCTCAAATGAAGATCCCTCTAGTAAGGCTAAGAAGTTCCAATTTTATGGGAATATGAGTAGACAAAAAGTTAAACATATTTTATAGAATTTCTCACTACAAATCTCAAACATGAATCAACAATTAAAATCCAGATATGAATTATGTAATGTAATAAACATGTACATGTAACAAACATGTAATAGCAAACATGTAAAAATGTTTGTTGTGATTTGAAGCAGAAGAAAATTAAAAGATTGCATGACAAAGTGAGCTTTGAATTTTGGATATTTGGGACAGAATGTGGTTGAGTAGTTTAATTTACACTTTGTCATAATTGTTTATAAAAGTGTATAATTGGCATATGACAACTGAAAAATTACCAAAATATGACAAGGTATTTCAAACCAGTTTTGCAAACATGAAAAGACGACAGACGACACCAAGCTGGCAGGAATAGCCAACACTTCAGAAGATAGGCTTAAGATACAGACGGATCTTGACAGACTTGAACATTGGGCGCTATCTATTAAAATGAAATTCAATAGTGAAAAAGTAAGGTTCTACATTTAGGCAAGAAAAACTAAATGCATAGGTATAGTATAGGTGATACCTTGCTTAATAGTAGTAACTGTGAGAGGGATCTCGGAGTCCTAGTGGACAATCACTTAAATATGAGCCAGCAGTGTGCTGCAGCTGCTAAAAAAGCCAACACAGTGCTAGGCTACATTAACAGAGTGATAGAATCAAGATAACGTGAAGTGATAGTACCACTTTAAAATGCCTTGATAAGGCCATACTTGGAATATTGCATCCAGTTTTGATCACCATGATGTAAAAAAGATGTTGAGACTCTAGAAAGAGTACAGAGAAGAGCAACAAAGATGATTAGGGGACTGGAGGCTAAAACATATAAGGATCAATTGCTGGAATTGGGTATGTCTAGTTTAATGAAGAGAAGGACTAGGAGTGGCATGATATCAGTGTTCCAATATCTCAGGGATTGCCACAAAAAAGAGGAAGTCAAACCAGTGGTGGGATTCAGCCAGTTCATTTTGCTGCATTCAGAGAACCGGTTGGCTTCCAGAAGTCCAATCTAGCCCTCAAAGGCCTGGAGGAAGCCTCCTAGGCCTAGAATGGCCTGCCGGAAGTGTGTGGATGCCACTTTCGGAAGTCAGTTCTAGGCCTCGGAGGCCTGGAGGACGCCTCCCAGGCCTAGAACGGCCCATCGGAAATGCATGGATGCCACTTCTAGAAGTCCGTTCTAGGTCTCGGAGACCTCCCAGGCCTAGAACAGCCCACTGGAAGTGCATGGATGCCACTTCCAGAAGTCTGTTCTAGGCCTCAGAGGCCCAGACCTGCATCGAATAAGAGAACTGATTGTTGAGGTATTTGAATTCCACCAGTGAGTCAAGCTATTCTCCAAAGCACTTGAAGGCAGGACAAGAAGCAACAGATGGAAATTAATTAAAGAGAGAAGCAATCTAGAATTAAGCAGAAATTTCCTGACAGAACAATTAACCAGTGGAACAACCTGCTTCCAGAAGTTGTGAATGCTCCAACACTGGAAGTTTTTAAGAAGAGAATGGACAGCCATTTGTCTGAAATGATATAGGGTTTCCTGCCTGAGCAGGGGTTTGGACTAGATAACTTCCAAGGTCCCTTCCAACTTTATTATTATTATTATTATTATTATTATTATTATTATTATTATTATTATTATTATTAATATTATCACCACGAGACGGCATTTTATCAGGCATGCTGAACTTGTAAGAAGCTAAGAAATTTTGGATAACGATTCACAGAAAGATGCAAAGGATTTTAAAGATTAATATTGTAAAAAACAATTGTTTATTGGAAGTTATGGACAAGAAATTAGAAAAGACTCATGGTAGGCTGAGTTTATATATGATAACTGCAGCAAGATTATTATAATAGTGATAGGAGAATACTGAAATCTCTATAATGGAGGAATGGATTTGATACTGAAAACATTCACACAAATGGCAAAACTGACTTGTTTAGTCAAAGATAAACAACAACAAAAGCTTTTCTGAAAGACCTTAAAACCTTACATGGACTTTTTACTGAAAGAAGACATAAAATCTATGGATTTATGGATTTGAAGATAAAGAAAGATGTGAATTAAATGAAGTGCTGAATTAACATGTAATATCTAAGAGGGAAGAGGGATAATAAAAGTGAAATTATCTATTGAAAAAAGGTCAGAAATCATTTATATATTATTTAACTTTTGTTTCTTTTTCTTTATTTCTTGTGCTATTTTTCTTTCTTTTCTCCCTCTCCCTCTCTCTTTTCCCTTTTTTCTTTTATTCTATAAAATCTTTTTTTCCCTGAAACTTATTAATTGACTTAATTTTAAGCATAAAGTTTAATAAAAAATTAATTAAGAAACAGGAAAAAAAGTAAAGAAAAAGGGGGTCAAGAAAAAATGAAATTGGAAGTATAGGGAAGAAAGAGAAGAAAAATATAGAAAAGAATAACTTCCAACTTTTTTGGTACAAATATATATAAACAAAAAATTAAAATACAGAACAGAAATAAAACAGAACAAAACATTACTCCTATGGTTCTTGGCCCATTACAAATTATTAGACAGATGGATTAGTCTTGGGGACATGTGGTTCAAAAATGTGTGTAAGAAATATTCTCCCATGTCCATTCTTTCAGACTATACTTTTCTCAGTCCATAGCTTTTGCCATTTTTAATTATGAGCAACCATTACTGTATTTCTTAGGAGTTGTCCCTTGCTTCTTACTGACAGGGGGAAGCGAGATGGACTAACAGGCATTAACAACAATCAGTACTATAATGGATTCGTAGTGGTTGTTGAAGGTGGGAAATTACTTAATTGATCTGTTAGGCTAATTTGAAAATTTGCAATCAAGCAAGGTATACAGTCTAATAAGGGAACAGATAACATTTCAAATTTGAAACAATTTGAGCTCTAAATACCCCTTTTTTAAAATATATAACTAATTATTTTTTGTTTTCGTTTATAATAGAGAGCTCCAGACATTCCAAATGCTTCTGAGATCAAAACAGTCTGCTTGAACAGCTCAAAACACTTCTAGTCAAGTGGCAACAGTTCATTTGAAACTCCAAAGAAGTATTTCAAACTTAAAATGGGAAGTTTTGAGCTGGAAATATTTCAGATTTAAAACATTTTTCCCATCCTCAAGTCCTGACTTCACTAGGGTTGTTTTTTTTTTTTGCTTTTTTTTTTTAGAGAGAGATACAGACCTATTTTGAAATAGGGTCTAAATGCAAATGCTTTATACTTAAATTGGGTTGTATCACTTAATTCTGACAAACACAATGAACTGAACAAAGCACCTGTAATAATTCTACAGAAGGGACTGTTGTAGGGCAAAACCGATGATAGGTTCTGATAGTGGCAGAGAATAGTCTTATAAGGTAAAGGACAATTATACATTATTGTACCCAATCTCAAGTAACAGCAAGAATTGCTTAACTTATCTTGCTGAGCACAAAGCCATGTGCAAATTAAATCAATATATACTCTAATAACATGGGTAGTGTTCTATAATTCTGTTTTACTTTCTGCAGTTATTAATATTAGCAAATTATTAACCATAATGATTGGGATAATGTGAAAAAGAGAAAAGGCAAAGTTCACAAACTTAGAAAGATAACAATCAATCTTTCTTTCTTGAGTCAAAGGCTTTTATATTGTTACCCAGACAACAATATTAAATATGTATGCAGGCTCAAAGACAATAGTTTTTCCCCTTCTCAATTTGTCTCTTTTTTCATGGAAATTTTATTTACCATGATATACAGTTCACATATTTCTTTCCCTGTTTAAAAAATACCCAACACAATAGATGACAAAATGCCATTCTACAATCTGTAATCGTCAATTCCATTAACTGAATAATATATTCCACTGAATGGTGTTTTCCCATCTTTTTTTAAAGCAAAAGAATACCAATATATGCAATATTTAAAAAACAACAATAACAAAGTCTTCTGAGAAATTAACACAATTACATGCCATTGTTTTGTCTTAATTTATTCCAGAAGAGGAGGGGGGAAAATCAGAACATACTCTGTGCAATTAAAAGTACATTCCTGAAGCATGAAGTTGAATTGAAGGGGAAAAAGTCTTTATGACACTCAATATGAACAAAGAACATCTGTGTTGTTTTAGCTTAGCACTGAAATGCTATCTAAACAAACTATCCAGGATTACAGAAAACAATACTTATTTAATAACAGCCTTGAACAAAGCAAACTTTGAAAATCTTAAAGCTGATTTTTTTTATCAAATTTTTATTTCTTAATGAAAATACTTAGTAATTCTTAGCTGTGTTTCTCTATAAACAAGAATATTTGTATGAAACCAAGAAATCTAAAATGGGTTGACAAAAACACTTAGAAAAAAGTGATGAAAATACCATTAGAATCATCCTGATTTATTGTGCAAATCAGGTCTCCCCCCCCCCCCCCGCTAGTATCTCCACATGTTGACCCACTCTGATTGCTCTGACTCATCTTTTTCTAACCTGGTCTATTTCAGATACAGTGAAGTCCAATTTCCATAATCCCCAAAGATACAATCTTTCGCTATGCTGTCTACGACGATAGTACTCCTACTAAATTGTATAACAGCATGAATGATAGCTGAGATTACTCAAATAATCTCATAAGCTAAACAGCAGATCTTCCTTCAATCACAAGATTTTTTTAATGCTAGAATGAGTTGGATTTTCTCTTTCCAATACTTCTACCCTATTCCCACTTTATTAAATGTATTACTCTGTTGGGATTATAAACTTTTTGCAATCACATAATATTGGATTTGCATTTGGATTGTCTTCATATAATTGAATTTATATCGCTGCTTTCAGTTCTTTTCCTTTCTACTTGCTGGTTCTGGTTGCTGTGGTCATTCATTCTCCGACTTTAAATAACATTTTATTTTACTACTTTAACTCAATAATCAGCTTCATAGTTTCATTTAAATTATCAATGCTTGGAAAGGTAAATACAGCATTGCAGCTTTTACATTTATACCTACAATGGTCCATTTTAGAAGTATTGTACAAAAGATTTTGCTACAGTTAATTTAATGTGTCACTTTGCCAATTATCAACTTGCCACTAATTAATCCATTGCACTACCCACAATTATCCAAGATATATTCTTTTTCATTTTCTATAATTGAGTAAAATATATTTTTCAAAGAGCAATGGTTAGATTAATTAATTTTTTCTCTTTTGTCAATGACTGAGAATAAGTTATTTTGTCTTAGATGACAGCACTGGCAACAATGTCTTTTGATTTATGATGTTATAATAAAAATTAAAATATTTATTGCTCATGGATCATTTGGGCTTGAGCCATTTTTCTTTGACTCAGACTATTACTATCACAGATACTAGATTTCTAAGAATCTCAAAACTAAGTATCTGTACAATATGTACTTTATAAATTGACCTATGTGAAATTGGGCTGTTACAATTTTGCTAGTCATTCACTGATTTTCTGTTTTATTTCTATACCTTTAATTTTTATACAAGTTTGCTGTCTTAGTACATCTTTTTTTTACTTAACTCTCAATTTTGCTCTCAATTTAGCTGCTCTTATCTCATGGTTATTATATCTGTTCCATTATTTCTTTGGGTTAGGCAATCTCTCGGCCCTTGGAAGAAATTGGGAAAACTTGCCTGGAATCAAAACTGTCTTGAAGAAACATATTTCTTTTTTAAAAATGGGGGTAGAAAGCTTTCACCTTACTGTAGAACTCTTAAATTCTCTTACAAACAGCAGTGCTGGCAATTACAGTACTGCAGCATCGATGGCTGCAGCTTCTCTGTCTCCCAGCCAAATACTAATGTACAATAAAAGTAAAGATTCCATTCAGCTGAGCTCAACTCCTAGTGAATACATGTTCATAATAGAGGTTTTTGGCAGCAAGATGGTATTATTTGCTATTGCTATTTTCATGGTGTTCTCTCAACTTTTTAGTTTAGTCTACTAATTAGTGATTTTTCAATAACCCCCTATTCACCTATTAACCTATTGAAGGTGATCTTATTTAGGTTTTTTTTTACACACACACACACACACACACTGTGTTACTAATTATTTATAATAATAAAACCTAGTACAAAGTAAATTTAAAGAAAAAAGTGAATGGGTAAAAAGAGAAAATGAGGGGAGGAAAGGAAAAAAGAGAGAAAATGAGAAAGAGTAAAGTAAGAATAAAGAAAAAAGAAAATATATAAAGTGAATTCTGAAGTTCAAATATAAACAAATTTAATAACTCTTTCACCCTATCTAAAGTTCCAAACATGTATCTCTTCATTCCATATCTATAAACAAAATTAACTTTTTTCAAGGTCAGTAATTGCTCACCACTTGCTGAAATATGCAACACATGGTCTAACATAAACTTCTCCAACTAGCATCCTCCCCTTCATCCCCTCTAGGAAGCATAACTCCAGGAAGGAGTGACTCAAGATAAAATGGGATTTAAAATTTAGCATATTTGGAGGGACTATGATATCTAGAAATATCCTTAATTTTACCATAGAAATAAGAGTTGTCTTTTTTGTCCCAGGGGTTATATAGTGTTGACATGCTACAAGTCCCTTGAGGAACTTGGTGTTCTCTGAGATTGACTGTTTTCTTTCCGATGTTTCATTATCCAAACTCAGTATAATTATCAGTGCTAGTATGATTTTGTTACCTAGTTTGGTAATGAGGGGTCCTTGGTGCTCTCTGAGCTTGCTAGTTTTCTTGCAGGCATTTCATTACCCTAACTAGGTAGCATCAGTGCTAGTAAGGAGAGCTGTTTGCTGTAGTTTATATTCTGGTGTCTTGCCTGTCTGTGTGGATGGGGGCGGTCTTAGGGAGTCTTTGGTTGGGCTGTTTACTATTGGCTCTGTGGCAATTTCTTGATTGGGAGGTATTGCTTACTTGATTGTTGATCTGAAGGTGATCTTGGAGTTAATCTATGCTGATCTGAGTGCTGATTACTGGTGGGGGAGGTGCTGGAGTCTTTTTCTCTTTTGGGCTGGTGGATTGCCTCTTTTGCATCTAATCTATAGATGTTGTTAATATCTATGTGTCTATTGATGACTGATATGTCAGAGTGCCAGGCTTCTAGAAATTCCCTGGCATTTTTGGATTTGGCCTGGTCTAGGATTGTCACATTTTACCAATTGAAACTATGGTTAAATCTGTCTATATGTTGTGAAATTACAAAATTTTCATCATGCCTTTTGACTGCCATTGAGGTTTATGGATGCATTCTGCCAGTCTTCTGCCTGTTTCTCCTACACAGTGGTTATTGCAGTTCTTACACTGTATGTGGTAGATGACGCCTGTTTTTTTCTTCTGGAATTGCTGGGTATTTTGGTTTGCTTAGGATGTTTTAATGGGCTTCAGTTGGCTTGTGTGCTATGCTGATTCCATGTGGTTGTAGTAATCTATTTGTGGTTTCTGAGATATTCTTGATGTATGGCAGTGTAATTCTTTATAGGGTTTGTGTTGGTTGTGCTGTATTGGGTTGAGTGGTCAGGGACTTTTTGATGAAGTTGCGTGGGTATCCATTTTGTTGGAATGTGTTTCCTTTTTTTGCTGTTCAGGGTTGCTGCAGTGTGTTTGGGCTCATTTAAATAAAGTCCTTACACAGCTTCTCTTGTCGGAGGTTGGGTTGTTGCTTTGGAAGTGGAGCACTTGATTAGTATATTTTTTCTGTAGATTTGCGTTTCTAGTTTGCGGTCTCTGCTGATCAGAATGTCCAGGAAGGGTAGCAAGTTGTTGTTTTCTTCTTCTTCTCTGATAAACCAGATTCCTTTAAAAATATTGTTGATGGTTCTGTGGGTGTTCTCTAATTGGTCTTTTTTATTATGGTGCAGGTGTCATCTACATATCTGATCCATATTTTCAGTTGTGTTGTGGAAATGCTATGACTTTTAGACATTGCATAACAACCTCCACTATAAGTCCTGAAAGCAGTGATCCCATAGGTGTCCCTTTAATTGTTGGTAAATTTGGCCATCAAATTGGAAGTATGTAGTTAAGCAGAGGTTTATGTGATCCATCAGATCCAAATCCAAAAATGCCAGGGAATATCTAGAAGCCTGGCACTCTGACAAATCAGCCCTCAGTAGACAACATCTATAGACTATGCAAAAGAGACAATCAACCAGCTCCAAAAAGGAAAAGACTCCAGCACCTCCCCACCAGTAATCAGCACTCAGACCAGCATACATGGAGGGAAGTATGTAGTGGGGTGGCCCAGAGCTCTGTTCTGGGCCCAGTGCTCTTCAATATCTTCATCAACGATTTGGACGAGAGGATAGATGGGGAACTCATCAAATTTGCAGATGACACCAAGCTGGCAGAAATACCCCAGAAGACAGGCTTAAGATACAGGAGGACCTGGACAGACTTGAACACTGGGCGCTATCTAACAAAATGAAATTCAATGGTGAAAAAAGCAAGGTTCTACATTTAGGCAGAAAAACCAAATGTACAGTTATAGTATAGGGGGTACCTTGCTCAATAGTAGTAACTGTGAGAGGGATCTCAGAGTCCTAGTGGACAATCACTTAAATATGAGCCAACAGTGTGCTGCAGCTGCCAAAAAAACCAACACAGTTCTAGGCTGCATTAAAAGAGGGATAGAACCAAGATCACGTGAAATATTAATACCACTTTACAATGCCTTGGTAAGAACACACTTGGAATACTGCATCCAGTTTTGGTCACCAGGATGTAAAAAAGATGTTGAGACTCTAGAAATAGTACAGAGAAGAGCAACAAAGTTGATTAGGGGACTGGAGGCTAAAACATATAAGGAAGGGTAGCTGGAATTGGGTATGTCTAGTTTAACGAAGAGAAGGACGAGGGGGGACATGATAGCAGTGTTCCAATATCTCAGGGGCTGCCATAAAGAAGAGGGAGTCAAGCTATTCTTCAGAGCGCCTGAAGGCAAGACAACGGATAGAAAGTAACCAAGGAGAGAAGCAACCTAGAACTAAGGAGAAACTTCCTGACAGTTAGAACAATTAACCAGTGGAACAACCTGCCTCCAGAAGCAGTGAATGCTCCAACACTGGAAGTTTTTAAGAAGAGACTGGATAGCCATTTGTCCGAAATGGTGTAGGGTTTCCTGCCTGAGCAGCGGGTTGGACTTGATGACCTCCAAGGTCCCTTCCAACTTTATTATTATTATTATTATTATTATTATTATTATTATTATTATTATTATTATTATTATTATTATTATTATTATTATTATTATTATTATTATTATTATTATTAGATTAGCTCTAAGGTCACCTTCAGACCAAAAATCAAGTAAGCAATACCCCAATCAAGAAACTGCCATAGAGCCATTAGTAAATAGCCCAACCAAAGAATCCCTAAGACCGCCCCCATCAACCCACCCAGACAGGTAAGACACCAGAATATAAACTGACAGCAAACAGCACTCCTTACTAGCACTGATAATGCTTCCTAGTTAGGGTAATGAAATGCCTGCAAGAAAACAAGCAAGCTCAGAGAGCACTAAGGACCACTCATTTCAACCCTGAGCTACAAATATTCTCCTTCATTGCTAGTTTGGTAATGAAACATCTGCAAGAAAATAACCAAGTTCTGGCTGTTTATTTGAACCCTGAGCTACAAATATTGATATTAGTCCCTTCTCTGAAGGAATGCCAGCTTAAGGGACACAGGACATGCCTTAGCTAAGTGTGCTTTTGGGAATGAGCTCACCCTGCCCTTCCCACCACCATCACCATCCATTGTTCAGATAGCCTTGATTTTATTGTCCTTCTATAGAGCTGTGGCTTTTCTTCCATATGCTAGATCAGGATGATAGATGAACCATCTGTGATGAGCACAAATCTGTGCTATTATAGCTAAACTTGATTGTATATTCATGAAATGTTGATTTTGGTTGCTGATTTTGGTTTGGTATCGTTTATTGTTATTTTATTTTTTCTCCAGTTGTATTATTGTGTGCTGCCCAGAGGCAAGAATTATGTGAGGAGCAATGTTACAAATCTCTTAAAAATAAATACATAAGGAACCATGCTTTTTGAATTTGGTTGTTCAAGCTACACTGACTAGAAATATTTGCTATAAACACAGAAAAAAATCTTTGTTTATTACAAACGGAACTATATCATATGTCAATACTGGCTTCTCGTGAGGGAAATAATAAAAGAGAGTGAACAGAATGAGGTCATCAGATAAATTTGTTCCTAATCTTTGGTATTTTTTTAAAGTGTGGGAAATTTGTTTGTTTAGCATTTTTTCAGGTTTGTTCACTGTTTTCATTAGAAGGAAATACATCTCAATCAGTTTTTTACGTTACCTAATGCTACAAGAATTACTTGTTCTATTATTCATCAATAGCCATAAGCAAAGCGGAATTAAAATATTTTCACACCTACTGTGTGATATAAACATTGTCTGATATGTGATACGAACAATACATTTTATGGCCAGAATTATAAAGTATAACAAAACAACTATATTTAAGAGGGTGCATTTTAAGCTTCCAAAACAAGTTAGCATGCAATTTGCATTGATACTTGTAAATTAATTCATTATTGGAATCATTGAGAGCTATTTACAAATATTATTTTTATAAATTTACAACCGTCTCAAAATATGTTTCTGATTAAGCCTAAATTCTGAATATATTCTTACTCCCTAACTGATGAGAAATCCATCATTACTTCTCATCTTACTACTTTTGAACAAAAGAATGTTACCAGTTAAGGTGGTTATTGTAATCATATTACTTAAAAATAAGCTGGTAGCACAAAATACTTATGCTTCATGTATACTCGGTTCTTGCTAATTTCAGCTAAAAAATTTGTCAGTGCCCATCTCCATCTAACAACTAAGTGAAATTATATCCTTTCCATTAAGACAAAGAAGAGAAAGAATACTTTTTAATGCCATATTAGTTTCTTCAGAAGGATTCCCAGAATTATCATCTTAATCGATGCAGTATTTGTGAGAATAAGTAACTGATGTATGGTTGTTGACTAAAGATTCTTAGGAAAGTAACAGCAAAACCAACTCTCCTTCAAATATTTAGTATTAAAAAGGCAAATTTTAAAAGAAGTAGTTGAAAGAATAATGCTGTGTATGCACTGGTTGCATTTCAGCTCAACAGTGAAAAAGTAAAGACTTGCAGAAATCTTTAAGTAACTTAGTTTATCTACAATAGGGCTGAAGATGTCAACATCGGATGTTCTTGCTTTGACAATAGATGAAAATGCAGCCATTTTCTCTATGCTTTTAGAATCAGTTGGTGCTGGGAGGGGGGATTGGGATGAAAGTTCAGTTAGCCATAATAATAATAACTCAGCCATGGGAATCCAAGGACAAACTGGGTCCAGAGCTGATAACGTTTGGGGGCTGGAGAGCTGGGGAGAAAACCCGAGCTTCAAGTTAATTGGGGAATGTGATTTATGACTGTTTATTGGGGGTGGGAATTGTACTTTGTTACTTTGTATCCAGGGGAGGGGAATTTAGTTTTTGGGTTCAACTATGTAGCGCCGACACTTTGTTTCCCGAATAAAAGATTCTTTAAGGAAAACAATGCCTCGAAGTTTTTTTGAAGGGTTTCATCTGTCGAAACCATGACAACAAGAGTGAATGTATTTTCTGATTAGCCTATGTATAAGACCACCTAATTGCAAATACCTCAAGGAAGCATATAAAAGGTTTAAAAACATACCATAAAAACAGAATAGAATCAGTAATACTAATAACATTATGGTGAGTAATACAAATATTAAAATATCAAACTTTTGTATATGTTTACAGATTACTCTGGCTTAGTATCTGCTTACAAAACTGTTTTTAAAGCTCTTCTAAACATCAGCAAGGTCAGGGCCAAAGAGGAATGCTCTTCTGAAAGATTAAAGTTAAATTAGACAATTTTTTTCTAGGCTTGATAAAGTATACATTTAAATGGATTTTAATTCATCCATTTAATATACTCTCTACATGTGTGCAGTCTATAATATTCTGTGTTTTTATGAATATCCTTACAATACATTCTCACTAATTTAAAAGAATTAGGTCTCTGTCTTTTCATTTGCTAATCCTTCTAAAAATAGGGTAAAGTAAAATATTTTAATAAGATAATAGTACTGGGGGATTTATGATTTTGACTAGCCAAATCTTAATAGAGAAATATCCAAAACACTTGTGAAAGATTTAAATTTCCTAGGAAAACCATGACCTACATCAGACATGCAGCCTTTGAATGGTATGCTATGGACCAAGCTCCAATTCATTGACTCGACTGTGGCAAAAATCTGAACTGAATTAAATTCATTGTTACTTAGAATTAATAAAGATACTTACCATGTATTTAAGGAGTTATTCATTCAATCACATTAAAAATATATAGATAATTCAACAGAACATGGAACTATATACAAGCACTATCTATAGCCATGAAGCCAAAGAATATGAAAGTTTCTTTATGGTAGTGATGGTGAGGGGAGTATATACACACCACTGTTCAGAGTTATTGCTACTTTTCTGGGATCAATTCTTTTTCTCTGAAATTCTCAGAATAGGCATAGGTCCTAAATGCTGGGGGGGGGGGGAGAGTCTAGTCATAGATGCTATCACAGTAATTTCAGGAATAGAAGATACTTCACTTATACTGAAGAGTATAAGGGTGTTTTTTGTTTATTTGTTTTTGTTGTTGTTTTTTCTTTTTGCTCATGTCTGATTCCCAGAGACTGCTAGACAAGTCCAGTTGTTTTCTTGGCAAGGTTTTTTGAAAGTAATTTACCATTGTCTCCTTCCTAGGACTAAGAGAAAGTTACTAAGCTAAGGTCACCCAGCTGGCTTCCTGCTCAAGACGACACTAAAACATATGGTCTTTCAATTTCTAGCCTGATATCTTAACTGCACTACACCAAACTTGTTTTTATTGCTTTCTAGATTAATGCAAATTTTATTACTTTTCACTCAGTATAAGTAGATCTTTAGAGTGGAAACACTGCTTCTGCAAAAGAAGAAAGTCAGACAGCAAGAAGGACTTATGAATTCTAATATGTCTTTAAAATTCATATTCAGTACATTTTTAATTCCATTAAGACAATATGAAAATTCCCAATGGACACAATTGCAGAATTAATGTAAAAAATGCAGAACAGCTCAGTGATGAAGGTTTCTTGATAAGAGTTTCTGAAGAGGGTGCAGAATACTGAAATGTTATTTTGCAATGGATGCTTATTATATGTATTCTTATAAATTAAATGCAGGAAAATGAACAAATGGTAAAATAAAAAATACAATTAAAATTATAAGAAGACAAAGAAATGTCTAAAAGTTTCAAATACATTTTTACACTTGTCTTATGAATTGTAAAAACCCAATGATTAGGGGATTGGAAATTCTAATTCTGACAAAAGTCTTTAAAAAATCATCAGTAAGATATGAGGAGTACAATATGTTAATCCAGTTTAGGAATTAAACTCCCTTTAAGAAGACAATAGTCTTTCTCCCTTTAAAACCAGTTGGATTTTAAAGTTGTTTTGACAGAAGAAAATTAGGGTGAAAGTTTGTTCTCTGAGCTTGTGGGTTGGTTTCCAAATGTTTCGTTACCAGGCTAGGTAACATCTTTAGCAGAATTTAGGGGATGTCAGTGTTCTTCTGTTTATAAGGGCTTCAGATATGGGTGTGTCAGGTAAGGGTCTTGGAATGGGTCAGCGTGAATCATCAGTGAGTCTTGTGTTAGGAGGTTACATACGGCAAGGTCATTGGGAGTTAAACTGCTGGTTGGGGGGGCTTGCGTGAGTTGGTTGAGGGTCGATGCTGTCACTGGTTAGCTGTGTGGTTGATTTTGATTCTGAGGGGTTCGTAGGCTGGTTGTAAGTCAATGGTCTGTTAGCGGGATTGCTTGTGGAGTGCCAGGCTTCAAAGAACTCATGAGCATGGCGGGTGGTAGCGTGGCCAATATTTTAGTGTTGCTCCAATCAAATTGGTGTTGTTTAGTGTCGGTGTGGGTAGCAATTAAGGATTTGGGATGGTGGTTTTTGACTGCTAGCCAGTGTTTGTGGATCCTGATTTTTAATTGGCATGTTTGCCCCACATAGAAGTGGTTGCAATGGTTATAGTTGACTTTGTAGATAATATTGTTTCTTTCATCCTTCTGTGTCTTATCTTTGGTTCTGGATAATTCCTGGTGGAGTGTGGCTGTGGGTTTGTGGGCTATCATTATTCCTAGGAGTTGGAGAATTCTGGCTGTCCTTTCTGACTCCCCTTTTGTATATGATAGGGTTAGTTTTTGCATGGCGGTAGGCTGTGTGTTGTGTTGTGGTTTGAGTGCTGTGTGTCAGAATATGAAGTTTTCTGGATAGCCATTACAGAGACATAAGTCAAGCAGCCATTTCTCTATTTTTCTTAGTGTTGTGGTGCTGCAGTGTGTCCTGGCCCTTCTGAAGAGGGTCTGGATACAGCTTCTTTTGTATGTGGTGGGGTGGTTGCTTGAGAAGCTGACTATCTGGTCCACGTGCATGGGTTGCAACAGATGCTGGTTTCCAGTTCTCAGTTGTCTACTCTCCTTATGTCGATATTGAGGAAAGGGAGTCTTTTGTCTGCTTCCTCTTCATGTGTGAATTTGATCCCAGGGAATATGTTATTGAGTAGGTGGTGTGTTTTTAATTTGGAACAGTTTGATGATGAAGAAGGTGTTATCAACCTAGCATGTCCAGAATTTTGGTTCAGTGGTGAGTACAGCTATGGATTCAAGTCTTTACATGACTGCTTCTGCTATTAGGCATGATATGGATGATCCCATTGAGGTACCTTATATTTACTAGATTTTCCCATTGAATCTGAAGTATGTGTTGAGGCATAGATCCAGGAGTTTCATGATGGTTTCTGTGGGCATGGAGTGTTCTATAGTGGCATCCTCTTTGTGGGTATGGTATTTAGTGAGTAGGTGATGTATGGTTTGTTTAGCCAGGTTGATGTCAATCGAGGTGAAGAGAGTGGTAATGTCGAAGGAGACCATAATTTCTTCCTTGTTGATCTTGGTATGTTTGATTCATTGGAGAAATTGTCCTGGGGAATTTATTGAGTGGGTTGAGTCATTGACCAGGTGTCTGAGTTTCCTCTGCAGAATTTTGTAAATTGGTGTTCCAGGTAGAGACACAATTGAGTATAAGGGGATCCCATTCTTGTGTATTTTGGGGATTCCATAGAACCTGGGTATGGAGGAGTCTTGTGGTTGCATGTGCTTTCTCTCTAGCAGTGTTAGCTGTTTTTCTTTTTTCATTTATCTTAAGAGTGTCTTTAATTCTACTCTCTAGCTGTTTTGTCGAATCATTGTGAATTATTTGGTAGGTGTTGGTGTCATTGAGATGTTTTTCAGCTTTGCTGATGTAGTCAGTTTTGTCCATTACTACTGTCAGTCTGCCTTTGTCTGCTGGTAGGATGACGATGCTTTCATCTTGTTTCAGTCTTTAGTGCTCTCTTTTCCTTTTGGCTGAGTGTTTCATTTTGTCTGTTGTGTTGCACATTGGCAATGATTTTTTTTGTCTGAAGTCTTCTTGTGTTTCTTTGTCCAGGTAGTGCATTTATAGAATGGATTCGAGATTGGTGAGGAATTCAATGTGGTTTGTGATTTAAACTGAGGCTGTGTGTGAGGACGGTCTTTTTGTCGTCAAATAGAGGTCTGCTGGATAGATTTCTGATCCATGGTTCTGAGTTGTTGTCTTGTGATTTTGGAGTGATGGTATTGAGTTTCTCTAGTAGTAAGTTAGGACTTATTTTGGGCTTATATTTTGTTGGCATTCCTGTTTATTGTGCGTTCTAAGGTGTTTGTCAGGTCTTGTCTGATAGAGTTAAGGTATGCGATTTTTTGTTCGTCAATGATGCGTTGGTATTTTTCCAGATGGTTGTGGGCATCAATGATCATGAATCAAAACATTTTGTGCCCATTTTGGAACACCAGTTTCTATGCTTGTGGGTCATTGATCAATGGTCGGTAGTGTATGCTTTTGGGGGTTGTTTGTTTATGGAGGCATTCATGGAGGAAGTATAACTGTTCGCAAAAGTCTCCCAGCAGCGGGCAAGTTTAAGCATTGTACGTCCATGTAGAAGAAAATTAGTTTCAAAAGAAACCATCCAAAATTAAGAAATTATTTCTTGTTATTTTAATAAAGGCTAAGAACATATATATCCCTTTTAAGACTTAAAAGACTAAAGTTGATATAAAATCTAGGATTATCAATTTCCAGGGATATTTATTTAATCATTTGCTTTGGCATTTCTACACTTCCAACTTTAATGATTTACATATACCAAAAAAAAATGCTTTCCTTATTTATTAATCCACATTTTACATGATTTATTTGGCTACCTGTCATATAGCAATGGGTGGCATACAAGAATTAAAATCAAGCATAATTACACCAACAACCAAGGAACAAATGTCTGAGGTTGCAAAAAGCAATTCTAATATATAATAGAAAATCAATCAACAGAACTTACTTAACCTTCTAGCCCAAATGCCAGGGGAGATATGTCTTTTGTGCCTAGAGTCTAGATTTCTGGAAAGATGCAGTTCCACATGGAACAGAAAACCATCAATACGAAAAAAGGCCCTCTTGGGGGGCTTCTGGTGGCGAGGCTTCGCCGATGGAGGCTTTTTTCTCAGCCTCCTGCCCAGGACTGCGTCAAAGCTGTCAAAACAGCGCGGATCAGCTGTTTTGCGGCTCGGAACTTTCTCCCCGGGCGAAGGGGAGAAAGTGAGTTTGGTTTGGATAGGGGTTGAGTTCCCTAGTCCCCCCAGGAACGATCCTGGGGGGATGAAGGTGTGAACTCCCCCGGAGTCCAGACCTCTTCTCCGCAGCTCGGAGTGTCTTCGNTGTGCAAATTCAACAACAAAAACCTAGATCTCCCCCACCATCACCTCCTCCTTCCATTACACTTAAAGATCTACAAGAGGCTTTAGCTAAGTCCTCATTGCAGACTGTGAAACAAACAGAAGAACTTTTGGATAAGAAAAATCAGGAACTTTGTGAAAATATATCACATATCTTTCAAGGACTAGCAGTTCATATTGATTGTATAGAGGGACGAGTGGATGAACTAGTGGAGAAAATGGAAGGAACAGAGGACAGACTCGAGAAAGTAGAGGAAGGCGTGGAAATTCTTCAAAATGACATGGTAATGTCACAGTACAAAGAAATGGAATTTGCCCTGAGAATTAGGGGTCTTAAAGAGGACTTACAAGAGAAACTTAAGGAGGAAGTCGTTACAGCTTTGGCCCTGGTATTGAATTGCAACCCAGAGGTGATTTGTGGAGAAATTGAAAAAATTTTCAGAGTAAATTCCTGGGTTGCACGTCAGAGAAATATACCTAGAGATTTCAAATTGCTGCACAAGATATTATACTTTTAAAAGAAATACCTTCTAAGATTTTAAGAAGAAGAAAGGACTTTACTTTTTTGGCTCAGAAGTTAAAGAGGCGGCAGATGCCTTTTAGATGGGAGATTCCTTTGGGCATTGTGGTAAATTTTGCCGGGACCAGATACAGATTAAATTCTGTTCAAAAAGCTAAAGACTTCTATTTGTCGGTCCTGAAAGCTGATTTGTCACCATCATTGACATTTAAAGCACAGGAAGATTTGATGGAGCAACTTGTGGTGGAATTGCCTGGGGCCATGTCTTTATCTGCAGGACATCCTCAGAATCAACAAAAGCTGGGAGTGAACTCAAAGGAGCAAAGGATGACCCATGCTGCTTATAGGCGTAAAGAGAGAGAACAACAACAAAAGGAAACTATATCTATAACATATTCACTGTCTTCGGAGCCAGTGGGAAGGGCGAGATCTGCAACAACAGATTTGCAGGGAATGCTTAGTAAGCTTCATAAGCCAAAGGATGGATAAGTTGATGATGCTGGAAGTGAGACTTTATTAAGGAAATGGAAGAAATTAGTTTAATATTTGAAATAATATAAAAAGGATTATACGTTTATAAAGAACTTATAGTACTTTGAAAGATTTAAAATATTTGATAAACTTAAGATTGGGATTTTATTTTACTTTTCCAGCTGTGAAGGAGGAAGTATTGACTTAAGAATTTTTTTTTTGAAAGTATTGACTTGAGAGTGAAGAAAGTGAAGGAAAAATTTAAGTGTAAAATGTGGGGAAAAAATTTATATAAGAGTTTGATAGATATTTAGATTTTTAAAAAACTGTTTTGAGCTTAAATGTTGAAGGTGGATAGATAATATTTAGAGAAAGTATGGAGTGAATAAATATCATATAGTTTTTGAGTAGATATATTGTTTTTACTTATTGCTTTATCAGAGTTAAAGTAGGTATATATTGATTGTATTATATTTATTTAGTTAAATTGTAATTTACATATGGAATGGGATGTGTTTTAATCCTGTATTTGATTCCGGGAAGTCCAGGGGGGAAGGGGATTAGGGGATTTGTTGTTTAATTATAAAAATCAATAAAAATTTTATTAAAAAAAGGCCCTCTTATATAAGCCATTGTAGCATCCTTCCTTAGGAACCACTTCCACCAACATTATATGCTCTATAAAATAATTGGGTTCTCACTGCCTTCTGAAGGGCCATCCAGGTTTTGCTTCCATTTCTGAACAATTTACAAATGGTGCTATTTATGTGCAATAGTTCTTTTGGGTTGGAGAAAAAGGAAGTACTAGCCATTCCTCCCTAGCTGTCATTTTCTATATGGTTTCCTAATGATTCAGGAAAAAAAGTGCTGATTTAGTCAGTCAGTTTAAGTAGATCTTCACATTCAGCTATTCTGTCCATATAGGATCTGGGGAATGGCAAAAGAGAAGAATACTGAAAGGATTAGGATGCTCAGGTATCACTGCTTCCTGAATTTGGATCACAGGAGGTGACATACATAAAATGTCCAAGTCAGCAGTCTTACAAACAATTTAATCAAAGAGCTATAGATTGCATATAGAGTCGGTTTAAGAAAGGGGTGTTCAATATTTTCAGACTAACTCTGCTGGCTGGTGAATAGAAGGCTAGCTATGCTGGCTGTATAGAAGTGTATAGAGATACATAGACACGGGGATATATGTATGCATGTATGCATGTATACACACCCACACAACCTCTATTCCTCTCTCCTAGCAACTGTTCCCTGACTCCTACTCTCTCTTCTTCCTAAGTTACCAAGGTTGTAGTTTGCTGATCCAATATATTTTGCTGATTTTCCAGAAAACCTTGTTTTTGCAAACCTCAGACCCTATCAAATATTTGTTTGTTTGCTTGTTTGTTGAATTTATTTGCTACCTAACGCACTGTAAGGCTACTCTAGGCAACTTACAATAATAAAAAGTAAAAAATAAAAAGAGTGTAAACAAAACAGAAATAAAATAATAGAACAATAAAATAAGTAGTGAAAAATATGTGAATACATCAATATAGTAACAAAAAGATGGACAAGTAGAGAAGAGAGTAAAGGGGAGGGCAGGTGTCTGCCATCAATCCAGCAGCCACCTCCAGAGTGGAACTCCCCCATTTGAACCCCAGGCCAACTGGCAGAGTCAGATCTTCTGGCTCCTGCAAAAGAATAGGAAGGTGGGCAGATCTTACCCTAGAGCAAAGGTACCCAACCTTTTGGGCACCAGAGATTGGTTCCATGGAGAGATATTTTTCCACAGACTGGAAGGGGCATGGTTTTGTGTGCTGCCTGAATCCCTTGGATGGGGCTTTACTTCTTTGTGTGGACCGGTTGCTGGCATGCCGCGGCCCAGTACCGGTCCATGGACCGGGGGTTGGGTACCCCTGCCCCCTAGAGCAAAGAGTAAGGCTCTTCTTCTGGATCCCAACAGTCAGAGTTCTTTGACTGATGGTATCTGAATAGGCCTTCTCTGTCGACATGAGTAGGATGTGCTTGTCCTAATAGGATTGGCAAAAATATCACCCACTCCAGCTTCTGTTCTGAGAGGACTTTGTAATCAGCAATCTCCCAGGAAGAATATCAACAATCCCACTCAGTATACAGGTGAGAACGTCTGACACTCTATATTGAGTTGCTATATTGAGAATACTATGCAAGATCATAAAGGAGGAGAGTCTTTCAAGAAATTGGAAACAGTAGTTACTGTAATCATACAGTGAGCAAGAGGCTCATTGCAAAAGGCCTGCAGAGTTACATTCGGGAAGAAGAACAATATTTTGCTCTATGGCACAAACAAAGTATTCAACAGAATAACAAAATTTATGTGACTCTTGCCACTCTAAGATAGCTCTTGCTACAAGTTCTGAACCGTATTTTACCAGAGCTATAAAGAAATATCAGCAGCCGTAGTGGAATGCTTGTATATTCTGGCAAAAAAACACCCCACCTAGTTTCTAATTACAAAGCATATTCATATACTGCCAATTTCCAGAAACTTATATGAATACATCTTTGGTGTTGATTAATGAAGAAATGGTAATGGTAACTGATTTACAGTTTTATTCATTACATTAAATTATTTTCATGTGAGTTATTTTTCCATCTTGCATTAAACAGTTCCATCTTTCCATTTGTCGGTTCCCTCCATATTCTTAATAATTCTTAATAATTGTATTATTTGGTCTCATCTTTTCTAACTTTTTCTAAACACCACTGCTTCCCTTAATTATTATTTTCAGCAGATTCTTTCATCTCTTGATGTTTTGTTGGGCCTTTTTATCATTGTTATGTGATTAGTGACTGGAATCAAATAACCAGATCCAGAGACTTGGGTCTGATCTGCATGCAAATGTATCTCACATTCAAAAAGGAAGTTCATTTACAGGCACTTCATAAAAAGAGAACATTCCTATATGCAAAAACATGTATCTGCAATTTTTTTTTCATTACAATATACAGTATAAAGAAGAAATTCATATGAGGAATTTCTTGTATGTGCTGGAGCCTAGACTTTCTTCCGAAGTGTGCTGCTTATTTTTTGTTTTGTTTTTTTCAATTTATGTTGTCTGCTGGGCAACCTATTCATAAATATGTAGTGTTACTTTCTCTGAGCCACAGATCGTCTTTAATATAATATTTATAACAATTTATCAAACAATTAGACTTGCCTTTCTAGGGCAGGGATTAAGCTTAGCCAGTACTATTGATGATGCCAATCTGAAAACAAAATAAGATAGGATTTAAATGTGTGCTCTGTGTCACCATTTAAAGCAGATTTTCCAAATCTGGAGCTCTGTAGTAATGTTGAACTGCAACTCACAACTCTTTAAACCAGCAGATGGTTCGACATACAGCACAAAAAGATTACTTTAAAGGATTCCATGGAATAAATAGACTTCTTCAATGTTGCAACATATTTATAAAACAAAAGCCACTTGATGTAAAAAAGAAAGCCACAATTTATACAATATCAGTCCTCAATCTTTATTTGTCAATCTGAAGGCCATTCCACATATTATAAAGTATAAAAATGACATAGTCTGTTGACAAAGCTTAAACTACGAGGGCATCAATGAATGCCTGTATCTCTCCTTTATCTGTTCAGTTACATCCAACATTCAAAAATTCTACATATCAACTTTCTCCAAGAGTTCCTCGTGTTTTACCATTTTCTAATTCACAAAGTCTCAACGTTTAAAATGGCATCTTTTTTAATCCATGGCATCTATCCAGCAAATTCTTTGTCAGCCTCATTTTCAAGTGCTTCTAGCCATTCCTAGCATAGTTTATTTTTCTAAAGAATATGACTGCATGACATGACAAAAATAAGACAACCTCAGGTTGTTAATCTTAGCTTCCAGTGAAATGTCAAGCGTGATGTAGTCTATAATCAACTTGCCTGTTATTTTTGCTGCTCAAGGTATACCTAGTAGCTCTCTCCAAACCCATAATTCAAATGAGCCTGGGTTTTTTTTTCTATTTGCTTCTTCTATTGTCCAGCATTTGCAATTATAGGTAGCTATAGGAAAAACAATCTCTATAACTATCTATAATTTATTATGGTGCCAATGTATCTGAAACATATTACTTGCCAAAGTCCATTCCATCAGCTTTTATACTCTTTAGATTATTTAAATTAGAAAAAAATGTCAGTAAGATTCAAAGCAAAGTAGTAGTCTCAAGTTCTGAAAGAACATTGAAAACAAAACTTGTAAAGAGGCACAGCTCAATGTCTACCTGTACCAAGCAAAACAGAAGTAAAAAATAAATAATTTTGTGTGCTATGGATCCAGGAAAGAGGCATATCCTTTTATTCTGGAAACTCGGGGCAGTAAATTGCTTTAAGAGATTGAAGAAAACATTGGGAAACCAAAGATTGGACCAGTACAACAAATTCTTATTCAACCAGTGTAATAGAACACCCAGAAATCAAGTTCACTATATTTTTTTGTATAAAGAGGAGGAAGAGATCAGGTATAAGCAAAGTTGTGGCCAAAGGCTAATTGTAGAGTATATTATAAATCATTCAAGTTTCAAGGCAATATAAAGCGGAAGAATAAAGCCAACCAGTTTTCATAATGTGATCTTGACATATATCTAAACACTTCCAATAACAACTTTTAGGAACTATCTTGAAGTCCTGAACCTTATTGAAAAGGAACAGAAAGAACTATCAAATAAAATGCAACAATTTTTAAGGTCAAGTGTAGAAAGAGATTGACATGAAACAAAGTAAATTACAGGTAGTCCTCAAGTTACAAATGTAATAGAGCCTGCCAATTACATTCGTAACCCAAGGATTCATAGGAGTGAATCGCGTAAGTTGACCATGATCACTCACTCCTTTCGCTCATCTATTCACTAATCGAATATTCAGGTTAAGTGCACATGAGGTAGCTCAGGGTGGGGAATGCCAGGGAGCCTAATGATAGCTAATGATGATTCTCTCCAGCCTCTCTGTTTTTTGCCTGCTCCCAGTGAGCAGTGAGAGCAGAGGGAGAGCCGGATGAACGTGCTCTGCTCGGCTTCTCTGACTCATTGAGGTTTCTGGAGCAGCGGGCAGTCTTGATAAATCTCCTTTAAAGGCTTCCAGGCTTGGCAAGGAAAAGCATTTGCAAGCCAAAGGGAGATTTGGGGCAGCAAAACTGTGTTGCTCCAAGCCTTCCATTGAAGTTCAAACACTTTTTGTGCATAGATTGGAAGCTTCTGGGTGCCTTGATCTCATGGGACTTCAAGCCCCATTCTCTGCAAAAGTGGACGGGTGCCTGAAGTCACACGAGATCAGGGCACCCAGAAGCTTTCAGCCTCTGGCCATAAAGTGTTTATGCATCTATGGGGTGCTGCTTCAAAGAACCCCATATAGGGCTTGACAAAGCCTTTGGCAACGAGAACAGAGGCCTGGAGAGATGCACGCTTTCCTCCGGGCTCCCTTTTCATCGGCAAAGTGCTTAAGGAGGCCTTTGCCAATGAGAAAGGAGGCCCGGAGGGATCTCTGTTCTCATCAGCAAAGGCCACCTCAAGCACTTTGCTGGCAAAAATGGAGCACTGTTGCTGTCGAGAAAGGAGGCCTGGAGGGACACATGCAGTTGTTTCAATATTTCAGGCCTTCCCTCTGTTCGCAAAGCCTTTTGCGACAGATCACATCCAGGCCTCCATTTGCAGAGAATAGGCCTAAAGTACCGTGAGATGGCGCGAGATCAGTAGGCCTCCATTCTCTGCAAATGCACTGAAGGCCTGAAGCACCAAAAAGGCCAAGAAATGGAAGGTTCCCTGGATCTTCGCAATATGAGTATCCACAGACCTAGCACCTGTAGAGACCCAGCAGGGAGTGGAGGAATAGGCAGGGCAAATGTTGCAGAGACTCTGCAGTCATTTGTATTATTAGTGTGAATGACTGCCATCATGCTGCAACATTCGTAATTTCAGCACTGTTGTAACTACTGGGGGGTGGTTAGATCATAGCTTTGAACAGTCGCTAAGTGAACTGTCGTAACTCAGGGATTACCTGTATATGCCAGAATAAACAGTGAGAATTTCCAAGAGAGACAAGCTAAAGCCAAGAAAGACAAAGATATGAAGAAACTTAACAAAGAATTTCAGGGAGCTTGAGCAGTATTACAACAATTTCTCTAAATACACTGAAAACAGACCCAGGGAAAGTTTCCCAAAGGATCTCCAAATTAAAAGAACACTCCAAACTCAGATTGGTACACTAAAAGATCCCTATAGATGTACAATAACTGGTTCAAAAAAATCAGAGATGGAAGGAATATATTAAAATTCTTACAATAGACCTATTCCCTATATACAAGGGAATGACTTTAATAAAATGGATATCCCAGAGCACTTCATATCAAAGTTTTCATATTTTCTTTCTTTCACAACTAAAATGGCAGCCTATCGCCTGGAATAGTATAAACTACCATAACACAGAAAGTTAATCTAAATTCACATCATGAGAACTTTCTGACAAACAGCCAGTTGGGCAAAGCTTTGCAGACCATGGAAGTACATGGGAAAACATCTCTGGTTGAAGTGTTAAAACAATTGTATCCTTTGGAAAATTTTCAGTTACTGCAAAGGCTGTTCCCAATTGGCCATATAGGTATTTTTATGGTTGCCCATGACAACCATGGCAGACCATTTATGAGTATGCCCAAGACATCCTTAAAATTCCAGATGTAAAATTCCAACAAAGGTTGAGGACTTCAATAATAGTGATTCTGCATCCAGCACCTAAACACTGGCAGTGAAAGTTATGCAGTATCCAAAGAAATTCCCTAAGGAAATACACTACGGTACTCTAACTGTTTACATACATATAGAAAACAGATTTTGTAAGTCAGCAGTCAGAGGGAGAAATTGTAAACCCCTCTACTAATTTGACTCCAAAAAAACTGCATAAAATCTCCTGGCTAATTAAACATACCAAAGCCAAGCATGCCTCTTGAAACTTTTGCAATTTGAGAAAGTCAACATATACATATATATGTGTGTTTGTGTGTGTGTGTGTGTGTGTGTGTGTATGGTTAATGATATCTGTAAAAATATGACTCCCGGGTGTATTCATTATGAAATAACTAATTAATTTACGATCACCAGGAGGGTTTAAGTAAAAATACTTTAATTGAAAACCGAGCTTTTGTTGGGAGCTCCCAACATCTTCAGGGTTAAAAAGCCAGTTAAAGGAATGATTTAAATAATGTTCGTTAGCATTTGTGCTCAGTTCTTGGAGCAAGTCCTCAGTCTTGTCTGGTTGGTCTGCATTTCAATCGTTTTTATGGTGTTTGCATCCTGTTTGACTCTATTATTTATTTTGATTCTTTTGCTAACTGTCTCAGTGTCTTTCTCTCTGTTATCTGTCTTGGTGTTTCTAGCGCTGACCAAACTCTGTTACTCTGTCTGTTGGTGGCAGTTATAGTCCTCACTTGAGGCAGATTCTCTGCATTCCATTCCTCCAAAGTCCTGTCTAGGCTGCTCTTCCTCAATGGTGCAAGCAGCATTGGATTTGAGAATGTTATAGTCAGTCACCCTCAACCTCTTTCTGGCACGGTTGTCTTCGTTCTTCCATCCAGGGGGTTTATTGAGGAGGTGTCGGAAGACATGCAAGTCTCCTGTTTTGGTGGTCTTTTATACTGAGGACTTGCTCCAAGAACTGAGCACAAATGCTAACGAACATTATTTAAATCATTCCTTTAACTGGCTTTTTAACCCTGAAGATGTTGGGAGCTCCCAACGAAAGCTTGGTTTTCAATTAAAGTATTTTTACTTAAACCCTCCTGGTGATCGTAAATTAATTAGTTATTTCATAATATATATATATATATATATATATATATATATATATATATATATATATATATATATATATATATATGTATGTTTTCTGAGGTTTTCGCGGGTGTTTGTATGTAGGTCTTTAGTTATTCGGGTTTTCTCCCGCGTAGAATTAAAAGTACCTTGGCGACGTTTCGACGAAGTCACATTCGTCATCTTCAGGCTGGTGTCTTCAGCTTCGTGCATACATACATACATACATACATACATACATACATACATACATACGTATGTATGTATGTATGTATGTACATATGTATGTATACACACACACACACATGCACACACACATCTATCTATCTATCTATATTAGACATGTCAAACTCGCAACGTCACATGACGTCGCATATCGGGACTGTTTTGCCATTGCCGGCAATGGGGTGGGTGCTGCTTCCACATGACGCATCTGGCCCACAGACCAGCAGTTTGACACCCCTGATCTATATCTATATCTATATCTATATCTATATCTATATCTATATCTATATCTATATCTATATATACCCCTGATATCTATATCTATATATACCCCTGATATATGATTCAAGCCTAGATTTAAATAAAAATAGATAGATTTATTTTATTTAATTCCAATAGAATTGTGTTTTCATATAGGTTTATTTAAAGAACTGTTGCAATTTTTCCATTTATTCTAAATGTATTAGAAATTAGAAAGATTGCTATATTATTTTTACAGAACTAAATGAAAATTGCATTTAAATTACAGAAACTTATAAATTAAAAAAATCTCAAAACCTCAATATGCTTTCACATGCACTTTTAAGAAAAAATGCAATAATTGCTGAGATATAAGTGCCATTTAAATGTAAATTATGGTTTTTAAATGGCAAACCTGTAGATAAGATTTTTTTTCCTTTTTCTAACTTAAAGACAATTTTAAATAATGAAACAGTCCTTGACACTGGAAGAAAGAAAACTGAATTTTTAAACCATAACACTATATAAATTTAAATATTAGACATTTTAAAAATATTGTTTCATTCGCCATAATAATATACATTTATGAAATGTTAGCTTTTACATTTATTATTATACTAAGCAGGATTACTTCTTTGTGATCAGACTGTTAGAGCAGATTACATAAGAAAAGAAGTTTTAAAAATAAATCTTTAAATCTCCTAAAATGAGCTTACTTGGAAATATAGTATTTTTCAAGCTTTTTTTATTACACTTTTAAAAAAACATAGTGATTCCCTTATTCATTTTTGGCAAAGAATATTGTCTGGAAAAAAAACTGGAAAATAAATATACAAATTCGTATGGGACATGGGAAACATCACATTTAACCAATTGTACTCTTTCTTTGCATATATGTATACATATACATATGCACCTATATACAGAGCATCTATAGCTATCAATGGGTCTGTCTGCTTATCTACCTATGTATTGCCTTACCAAATAACACTAAAGTATGTACCAGGCAGCATATAATATATCAACAACAAATTTTCACTAAGACGCAAAGTAATCCTCAATGATACATATTCATGACAGAGATTGCCAGTGTGCTAGAGTAAATGTCATAGAATCTTTTAAGCTTATTACTACTAGATTTAGCTAAAATTGCTGCCTAGCCCATGAGACAAAATGTTCCAAGTATGCATAATGCTCTACGAGGCTGTTATTTACAAAATTGGTAAAAAAAATTGACTGAGTGATTGCTATCGTGTCTGCCCTGTAGATTGAATTTGTCAAAGAACTCATGGCAACTTTCCTCAGATATAACTAAAAACATATAGAATTTATACAAGCCACACATAGTCATATTTTATTGCCAAAACTGCAGCCTCAGAAATTTCCAGGGAGAAAAGAATACACATATGAAAAAAATGTTTTACTAAGTGGGTGATCAAATTAAATCTGTTGACAATTCTTACAAATTTAGTTTAACAATTAATACTCCATGTACTCTTAGTATATCTTGTAATATCATCTGAAAAAACTTTTAATTTTTGGCATTATAAAGTATGTTAAGCCTTGTAAAGAAAGCACTATGTAGACCAGAAAAACTCCATGGCCTAAGTGCCACTGAGATAGCAGTATGGGTTGTTCCAGCATGTCATATGAATGTTTTTTCTCAGCAGAATAACAGACCACTATATTTTTGTCTCAATTAACTGGATGCATAAATTTGCTGTATGAACATTACTCCTCCACATTTTCTTGCTTTTTGGGGAGGGGGGAGGGGGGGCTATAGCTTACTATTATACTCAAATCCCAGTTAATCTAGAAAAACTTTGTCCAACCTAATGCCTTCCAGATGTATTCCAATTAGGGATATATAAGATATCCACCTTGGATTTCTTTTTCACAGTACATTTTGATTCCCAAGTGTTCTGCACTATGACATTGACAACAAACAGCAAATATGAAGTCACTGTGAAACTCAAAAATGCTTATATTTGGGGAAATTCCACAATAAATTGTAATTTATTATTGGCTTATTGAATGAACTACAACTTGGCACGCTACCTAAGTGGGCTGTGGGATTTATTGGAGACTTCTTGATTTATTATTTTTTTGATTTTACTAGCTTCAGAAGGTGACAGCTTTTAGCCATCTCTGGAACTTTAAAAACTAAACAGGGCCTGGCCTGAATCACCGTGGAATGTAGGCTAAATAGAAGGATCCAGAAGGCAGCAATTACAAACCATTTCTATATTATGACTGCATGGATACTGTCTCTAAGAATCAAACTCAACTCTCCCTAATACACTTCCATAAAATGATTCCCTTTTCACAATAGCTTTATAACACATAAGTCTGATTCACACAGACAAGTTCTCGTTGTGGTACATAAACTGTTTTTATAAAACATGTTAATTAACATACTAGAATATTTCCAGGCCTCTTGGTCAGTGCTCAGTTCACTTGGCTTTCTGTTTTTCATGGATTTACTAAATCTAATTGTATAAAAAATTACTTCCTTGCTACCACTTCTACTGAAGTTGCTCATTTTTGTATAAGCTATTACTGTTGCATGGCAAAGTATATTTTTGATTCATAGTTCAATATAAATGTTATACTCTGTTTACCAAGAAAAGTTAAGACAAGTTTATAGTTGCTTATTAACAAAAAGCAAGAAAAAAACTGCCCAAACATATTGCAGATATTTTGTTTCTCACACTTTTATACCTGTCCCTTTCCCACTTAGCGATCATTCACTTGTCAAACATTCAAATTCTGAAAAGATTTGCATACACTGTTAGAACAAACACATATAACGTAACACATTTACAATATATTAACTTGCCAAGTTTGTTTGTTTGTTTATTTGTTGGTTGGTTTGTTGGTTGGTTGGTTGGTTGGTTTTTGGAGTGCCTACATATCAGTTTTTGACTTCGGGCAACTATCTGGACAAGTCCTTGTAATTTTCTCAGCAACATTTTGGAAGTGAGAGAGTGATTAGCCTAAGGTCATCCAGCTGCCCTCCCAGAATCATAGGGATAGGACAGACCTTGGAAGTCCTTCTTCCATCTCGGACAAATTTGATGCTATGTCAAAAGCAGGACTTGAACTCACAGTCTTCTGGTTTCTAGCCTGATGCTTTAACTGTTACACCAATATATTTACTCTCTCCAATATGTTTACTTGAGAGCTAAACTACTGCTAACTGTTTCTGGATAGTAAAAATATCCATATTTGATTTCAGGCATCGGCTTGTCAGTCCAGCTTTGAACAGAATGGTAATTTATAAGCTTTAAATAAAAATATTAAAGAGCAATACTGGAAAGTATTTTTAAATAAAATTTCATCTAATACTTAAAAATCAAATAAAATGAATATATTTATATACTTACTGATTTAATTCTATATCTAGGATGAAAGAAGATCCAAAAGCATCAACCTGGAAGCTGACTCTAGCAATATGAGTTGACTGCAATATAAAAATAATTACAATTGGTTAGTTACCATAACTAAAAACTCATCCTAAAAAACAAAATTCTGCATGAATGTATAAGTAGAGAAGTTCTGTATAATGCTACATAACTAAGGTGTTTCTATAGAGAGAGAAACAAAAAGCTAGCTGTATCATATTATAGATATTGTGGGTTTGCACATATGTTAACAACTTTAGAGTTTTTGGGGTTTTTTTTGTTGTTTTTTAATTTATATGGATGTCCATTTCACACCAAGCGGCATAAAATAAAACATTCTGGAAAACCACATTAAAAAAATTAAAAATTCTACAAGACCATATAAAAATATTAAATATTCATAAAAGCAAGATTATAAGCAGGAATGCATAGGAATGTTATACATGATGCACTCAGCACACAGATTTTATGTTGCCAGGAAATTCCCAGGCCTGTTGGGAAAAAACACATTTTAAGGGATTTCTAGAAGGTCATAAGGGTTAACTTCACCTGGGGTGGGGAATGAAAATGGGCAGATGCCACTGCAGAAAAGGCTTGTCTCTAAGGAATGACATGAAGTGCCTCTCCTTCTGAACCTGATGGGACAGGTAGATATCATTGGGGAAAGCCCGTACCTCAAATAACCTGGCTCCTGGTATGTTAAAATTTTAAAGGACAAAACCTGCAGTTTCAATTGGACTTGGGAGCAAACTGGTAATCAATGTGGCTCATGGAACAGTGTCATCCTACCAGGGAGAGATATAGTTGCCAGTGCCACCAATTTTGGACCAGCTGAAAGTTCTGAGTACTTTTCAAGGGCAGCCTTATGTAGAACATGTTACAGAAGCCAATTTGGAAAGTGAAGAAATTTGTAAAATTGGCATATTGTATTTCTGTTTAATACAAGCAGACCTTAGGTTACAGTAGCAATTGGGGCTGGAATTTCCATTGCTAAGTGATGCGGTTGTAAAGCCTGATGTCATGTGATTACATCATTTAGCAATGACAATACCAGCAATACCAGTTGCCATTATAACTCAAGGACTATGCAGCTTGTTAAGCAAAGACCTCGCATGACTGCAACATAGGAACAGACAGGAATTGGACTAAAAGACCTCCACGGTCCCATCCAACTCTGTTATTCTGTTATTTCTAAATCACTTTTTAGATTTATTCCTCTTTGAAGCTAAGGCTGAAGCTTTTGAATAGATAAGTAAGTAGTTCTCTATGGAGACTTATTTTTTTTATATTTCTGGAGCTCCATTTAAATTGAATATTGGAAATTTTTATTGGTAACTCCTTGACTTGCAAAAACTTGGAAACAAAAGAGACTAAAAGCATTTAAATAGAAAGAATTAATTTTATTTTTTACAAAATGGAAATTGAAAACATATTCTTTAATAAACCTATGCTGTGGGATTATAGCCTGTCTTTGCACTTTTTTAAAATCTACCTTGCTGACTGGTTGGACATATAAACAAAGGACTTCATTTTTTCAATTAAGAGCTACCGTACTATTTTATCTTTTACCAACAGAGTGTGCTATAAGCCATGACTATACATAAAAATACCAGATAAGGTTCTGGAGATGAACCAATCCATTGAAAACAAAAATATGTATCCCAAGATAATATTGTAGGATCCAATCTGGGTTGGATCCAAATTGTATCCTACAATCCCACTGAACCTTATGAAAGCAGTGTTGATGATTTGAGTACAAAACTGACACAATCTCTAGAAGCTAAATTTGGAAAAAGTTTGAATAAGATTTCAGGGGTAACAACAACAATAGCAGCAGCAACAATAGAGTTGGAAGGGATCCTGAAGGTCTTCTAGTCGAATCTGCTGCTCAGGCAGGTAACCCTATGCCATTTCAAACAAATGGCTGTCCAGTCTCTTCTTAAAAACTTCCAGTGTTGGAGCATTCACCGCTTCTGGAGGCAGGTTGTTCCACTAGTTAATTGTTCTAACCACCAGGAAATTTCTCCTTAGTTCTAGGTTGCTTCTCTCCTTGATTAGTTTCCACCCATTGCTTCTTCAGATGCTTTGGAGAATAGCTTGACTTCTTTGTGGCAACCCCTGAGATATTGGAACTTAGGGTAATTAAGCAAGTGAATGACAGGATGGACTTTTTAGGGGGGAAGGGGACTTAAAGCTAAAGTTTGGATAATTTGACTATGTTGGAACTCAGAGAGCAGGAATTTTGTTTGTGGTTCAGAGTGATTCCTAGAAATTCTTCTGCAAATATATGAAAAAAAACTTTACTGAGTTATTGAATTGTAAAGAGGAAAGGATGAAGGAAAGGTTGAACAAGGTGTTTCCCATGAATTCATGTTTTGCTGTAATGAAACAAACATCAAGAAATGTTTTGGCATATTTTCTGAGGAAAATACAAGGGATCAATGTCACTATGAGGCCGGACTGAAGAGTGATAACGTTGATGTAACTGTTTTAAAGAAGACTCCCATTATGATCATGCATAAGAGGAAGGATTATTTCTTCCTAACAGACATTTTGAAGCAAAAAGGATTCCATTTCACTGGGAAAAGTTGGAGGCAATGGTTTTTAATTTCCGGCAATAAAGATACAGACTAAGTATCTTTCAAAAAGCTAAAGGCTTTATGGAAAAATGTTAAGGATGAGCTGGATCAAACTTCTATGGAGATTGCTTATAAAGATTCATAGGACCGCAATTAACTAAAGACATTGAGAAAGAGGGTTTTACTTTGGAAGCTGCAGCTAAGGACTTTGATCATTTTTTTCTCTTGAAAATGGATTATAAATTTCTAACATAGAATGTAAATGGAGCAAATGCTCCTCAAAAGACACTATTTTCACTCTTTGAGAAATTTAAAGCAAGATATAATTTGTTTACAAAAAACAGAAATAAGAAAAAAAAAGATGTGAAGTATTTCATCTTTAAGACTTGGTGAAGAATTTATATCTGCAGGTTTTAAAAAGAGTATTGAAGTTAGTTTATATATTAATCTACAATTAAAATTGAAATTATTATTGACAGATGAATATGGTAGATAGGCTGCAATCAGTTGAAATGCAAGGGATTCTATCTAATCTATCTATCTATCTATCATCTATCTATCTATCTATCATTTTATTTTTATACATCAAATTTAGAGACCACCATCTCACTCACAGAGTGACTCTGTGCATTGTACAATTAAAAATATAAAAAATAAATATATTTCAATACGAGAAGGTAAAACAAGAGTAGTACAATTAAAACATAATTTTACTGCCTCATCAGGTAGGGTGGGCTGATGTAATGAGTTCTGCAGGTAACCTGGCCCCAAGCCATGGAGGATTTTAAATTCAACACCTTGAATTATACCTAAAAGCAAAACAGCACCCAGTGCAGCTTGCACAGCGGAAGTGTTAGAGGTGTCCATCCATGGGATGCCCAAAATTGCTCGTACCGCCATATTCTGTATCAGCAGAAGCTTCTGGATATTTTTTAAGAGTAGTCCATATAAAGCACATTGCAACAGTTCAGACATGACCAGAGTGCAAGTGACTGAGAGAAGGGTTTACTATTTCTCACTGGCAAAGGCCGGCATGCAAGGCACCCAAGGGGTGGGGAGTATGGCGTATGATAGTGGTGGCCATGGGAGGATTGAGGTAAGTGAGCTAGGGCTTAGTGCCCTAACTAATGCATTGAGGAGAGCAGGGATGCTGGTCATTACTTGAGGCACTTTGACCTTCGACCCTAATTGGCAAGCTGGAAGAGAGCTATCTGTACACAATTTAAATAAATTTGCACAGTTAGAAATGAATAAATTACAGAAACCAGAACAGTTTGTAATTGAACACATGAAAAAATAACGTAAGTAGAAAACAGACTGAAGAGTATTAATAGAGCTGATTGTGTGACTCTAGATTAACCTATCTTGGAACATGATTATTCACATGATGTGTTAATACCAATGCCTTGGTAAGGCCACACTTGGAATACTGCATCCAGTTTTGGTCACCATGATGTAAAAAAGATGTTGAGACTCTAGAAAGAGTACAGAGAAGAACAACAAAGATGATTAGGGGACTGGAGGCTAAAACATATAAGAAACGGTTGCTGGAATTGGGTATGTCTAGTTTAATGAAGAGAAGAACGAGGGGGGACATGATAGCAGTGTTCCAATATCTCAAAGAAGAGGGAGTCAAGCTATTCTCCAAAGCACCTGAAGGCAGGACAAGAAGCAATGGATCGAAACTAAACAAAGAGAAAAGCAATCTAGAACCAAGGAGAAATTTCCTGACAGCTGGAACAATTAATCAGTGGAACAACCTACCTCCAGAAGCTGTGAATGCTCCAACATTGGAAGTTTTTAAGAAGAAACTGGACAGCCATTTGTCTGAAATGGTATAGGATTTCCTGCATGAGCAGGGGGCTGGACTAGATGACCTCCAAGGTCCCTTCCAATTCTATATCATTATCATTATCATTAATGGATGGGAGTACATTATCTTTATTATGCTGAACTCCTTGGAGGAACGGTGAGATATAAAAATGGCAAACAGATTGCCTTGGAATCTCTTCCAAAAGGTTACCCATCTAAACTGGCAAAAATGTTGTTGATTAAGCAAAAATACATCTGTAGAAGATCAATACAATATGTTAGATCAATACCGTAACATAATGCTTTTCTATACTATTTCTATACAAATAATTAATGTCCTCCAGAACATTGATTCCACACATTCAAAGATCAAAACAGTTCAAGGCTGGGACTTAGACTAAAATTTAGATTTAAGATTTAGGATTTTCTATTCCTATATGCCTAAATATGAAATTTTTCATTAGAGGATAAAAAATGGAGATCACCCATCAACCATATGCAGCCAATGGGGTAAAGTGCACATACTTATTATAAAACAGATACAGTACTCTGCTGCCCATAACCAAAATAATTACCAGAAAGAGAAACTGTTTCCCACTTCCTTTTAACTCTCCAGGATCACAAATTCCCAGAATACTTTTGTCCTAACCCTGGTCTACAACCCCTCATTTTATAAAATTATTTTCTAAGAATGCCTAGAGAGTCCACAGGTGGCCCAGAGGCATTTTCCTAAATAAAGATAACAGTAGAGGCTGGCCCTTTACTGCACACCAACTTTCCAGCATTGTTAAATGAAAGGAGTCTAAAAATCAGGTAGAACAGGGAACATGAACTAAACTCCAGGAGGCATCTGTGGGCATAACGCTATCGGTGAGCACTTCACTGCCTGCTCCTGATGTAGGTGGGTGGAGAAAAAAAGATTATTCTCATTAATCCTCACCATGGGAGTTACATGCCTGAAGACTGTTGGTTTGGAGCAGTGGTTCTCAACCTTTTTAATGCCGCGACCCCCAACCGGTCGTAAGTCGAGGACTAAACCGGTCGTAAGTCGAGGACTAAACCGGTCGTAAGTCGAGGACTACCCAACCAGTCGTAAGTCAAGGACTTTCCCTGCCCGGGAGCGCCGCACATGCGTGGTTCCGCCCCCTGCGCCGGCCGAGGCGTAGCTGGCAAGCGGCAGAGACGGAGCAGGCCGACCACCAGCTGGCCCAGCTCAAGGGAGGTAAGGCACCCGCCGGAAAAGGGGGAAAAATGGCGGACAGCCTTGCTTGGCGACCCCCGTGAAATGGTCGATCGACCCCAAATGGGGTCGCAACCCATAGGTTGAGAACCGCTGGTTTGGAGCTATAGAATTCTAGATAGTTGATTGATTATCTGATTGATTATCAGGAATCTCAAATACAACATCAGATTTTGTATTTTGTATGACTACATGCCTTAAATGTGCATAACACAAACAGTCCTGCATTTGTAAAGTGGAATACTTATCTGAATGTCTTCCCATATACAACAGATGAAATTTTCAGCAGTTTGGTATCAGCTGAAGGATGGAGTCAAAGCATGGCAATTAACCACTCCAATTAACAAGCTTCTTCTATGCTTTGCCAAAATCTCAAGATATCTTTTTGCCAATACTTTGAAAAACTTGAGAGCTCAAGTATTTCTTTAACCCAGTGATGGCGAACCTTTTAGAGACCAAGTGCCCAAAAATTGGCCCCACCCCTGGTCCACCTCCTAGCCTGCCCCCCGCTCCACCCCTGCCCTGCCTGCCCGCAGGGCCACTCACTGCTTCCAGAGCCCGCCGCAGATCGCCCAAGCAGCCCAGCAGTGCCAAGGCAGCCACGCCCTCTGTCCGCGCCCCACAGCATCAACTATGTGCGATGGGGCGTGAGGGCAGAGTTGTCTACGCTTGCCTGGTTGCCATGTCCTTGGCTGCGCTGCTCTGCATGGGCCACATTTGAGAGCGACTCTCCTCTAGGGGGGCTGCTGGTGAGGAGGGGGTCGCGGGGGGGAGGCAAGGCTGGGGCAACAGCACATGTGCCCACAGAGAGGGCTCTGAGTGCTGCCTCTGGCATGCATGCCATAGGTTCGCTACCACTGCTATAACCCATGTACTGAAACCACAAATACCTACATTTTTAGCATCCCAAATAATCATATAAATATTTCAGTTATGCTCCCAAGACCTCTGCATGCTATTTGATATTAAGACAATCAAGTAATAGTTAATAATGGTTAAAACTCTGTGGAAAAAACAATTAGAGGTTAGTCTTAAGCCAGTAGAGTTGTTATTGCAATCAGATTCCCATTTTTAATTTGTTTCTCACAAATTTCTCATATCATACAGTTTTCAAGTAGTATGAAAATACATGCTAAAAATTGGCACTATCTTCATTTTCTTTCTGTTGAAACGGAAGAAATTATCGCAAAAACCAGGAAGCCCTTTACATTGTACAGTTGTTGTTACATGTCTGTAATGACTAACAATGTCACTTTAGGCTTTGCTAGGAATTGAGCTAAAGTAAAATGTGTCAAACTAAGAGCAACATTAAAGAACTGAAATCTATTTCAGGTACCTATAAATCTTGAAAGTTACATTCGTACTGCCTGAGCTAATGCCCAGAAATTGATTAAGGTATTTATTTCTTAAGAAGCAGAATTGATTCCATAATTTTTCAAGGGGGGGGGGAATGTTTCTTTGTAACATGAGATTTAATGTTTGCTCCGTCATTGTTTTAGAAACATCAGTAATTAAGAGTAGTGCAGTGGCATAATACGTTTTTATTACTTGGATCATCTGGCTCACAATTAGGAAAAATAGTTCAAATTCTTAGCCATTATTATTTCAATTCTAATGCCATTCAATCTGGCCAGGGAGATTTCCAGGAAGATATCCATTTGTTTCCAATTATTAATTTTAGTAGCACTTTAAGAAATGAGCATTCCAATTTGTTCCTTTTTTATTTTAAAAATATTATTTTTCTCAGATCAAAGCTATCACAATCTGTATACATCATATTGTTGTCCTAATAAAAATTATCCAATGTCAGTACCGTCCAGGACTGGATCAGAACATGACCTTTATTGTGAGTACTAAATTAGTGCCCTGAATCCTGATAATTAAATAGAATTTTTTTTAGCACAAGTCTTATAGTACAATTGTCACACTTTACTTTACATTTTACACTGGAAAAAGTTAATACAAACAACAAATCTCATTGCCAAAAATCCTCTCTCCTTCATGCCCATCAGCCTTCTTGTCTTTTCAGGGAGTTGTAGAAGAGTTGGAAAAATCTCAAAGTGCACACAATTGTAGGAAACAAGTAAAGAAAATCACAAATATTGACTATGTGACCATAGGGATCCATGACATTGTAATTGCAAGCCAGCTCTAAGCACTTGGATCATGATAATATGACTGCAGGTGTGCCCTGCAATGGCTGGAACTTGGAGGACCAGTTTATAAGTGCTATTTGTTCAGCATCATTGCAAGTTCGAATGGACACCGAATGAGTGGTCATTAAGTGAGGACCAACTGTAATATGAGCATATGTATTATTCCTCAAATAACTAGATCCAAATCTTTAAAAAGCTACAATGCGACTGAAATTGGTTCCAGAAAAATTCCAGTGAACAGACCAGCTGATGCAATGCCTATTACAGATATACCAGTCCCCAGCAACAATTTGCAGCAGCACCCAATTCATCTTTCTGAATAGTCCTGCATAAAATACAGTCACAGGTTATTTTGTATTTCATAAAGTCATCTTTTTGCAGGAACTCAAGGCATCCCAGATAGAAATCCTCACTTTATTACTAGTTAACAGTCCTTGAAATAGGCTGGGCTGAGATAATGCAGTTAAACCAAAGTCATCCTGTGAGTTTCCAAGGTTAGACTAAACCATGGTCTCTGAGTCCTATTCCATATCATAACTACTAGAAACTGGGCTAGGCAATCAATTGTCCTTGAAATGTTTCACACTATGGTTCCCTCATGCCTGGCAGCTGACCAGGCTGCACTGACATCCAAGATATTTGGAAGCACCATATCTACACTAGTGTCTAATAACTGAGGTAAGGTCCATCTTACTCAGGTTGGAGTATGCTAACCAGGTTCCTACACTGATAAAAAGCATTCTTAACTATTTTTCTCACTTAAAATTATTTCCAGAAAAATCAGTTCCTTTCTTATCCATATGTTTATTAAAATATCTGAAAATATTAAAATATCTGAAAATATTACATTATTTTTAATATTTTATTAATAATCTGAGATTAAATTTTTAATTATACTTCTAACTGCTGTAAAGAAGATGGGAAGGTGCTTCTTTGTATCTTCTTTTCTTTCTTTTCTCTTTAACTTTCTGTCATTTTCTGGACTTTTAGCTCTCTACTTTCTTTTTTTTCATATTTTATATTAGTTTGTATTAATTTTTATCTTCCTTTTAATTTTTTAATAAAATTATATTAAAAAGAATGTTAATTAAAATCTATGATATAGCTGTTATTGGTTTAAATTGCTCTTATCTTCTTGGCTGTTTTTTACATTTCATATAAAACATTTTAAACCATCTAGAGCAGGGGTCCCCAACCCCCAGTCCGTGGACCGGTACCGGACCACGGCATGCCAGCAATCGGTCCACACAGACAAGCAAAGCCCCATCTGTGGGATGCAGGCAGCACACAAAACCACACACCCTCCAGTCCGCGGAAAAACCTCTCTCCACGGAACCGGTCCCTGGTGCCCAAAAGGTTGGGGACCTCTGATCTAGAGTCTCTGCTGTGAGATAAGCAGTTACATCAATTAATTATTTAACTAGTTAACTACCATAGCTCACTTTATTTTAAAACAATTTCTGAACAATGGTAAAAAAAATCCATACAGTTGCTAAGACAAGAGAAGAATAAAGATTATATATATATATATATATATATATATATATATATATATATATATATATATATATATATATATATATATATATATATATATATATATATATATATATATATATATATATATATATATATATATATGTAAATTTTATGGGCAAATGCATTGTTTTTATCTTATTGTTGTCCACTGCCACACTCACTTTTGGTGAGATGGGAAGCTATATAAATTTGGTAAATAAATAAATGAAATAGAAATAATATCCTAATCATTACACCAGTTGATTTTCTCCAAATTTATTATAATATAATATAACATAATATAAAACATGAATGGTGGCACAACTTTGGTTGTGTTGTTAAACATAGTTCTCCTAACTCTATCTTCTAAAACCATTCTTCCAGAAAAGGCTGGCATCACCACAATACTGTGTCTTTCAAGCAGGTATATTGTTAATAGGAGAGATCTAGCAGAGGATTCAATTTCCCAATTCATGTCATCCACCAGAACAACTGAAGCAGCCTCTGTCCCAAAGTAGGTCAGAGACTAAATTAAAATGTATCTAAATAATTAGAATAATTCCACAGTGAATCACTTAATAAACCCCTGCATCCCCCAAAATATTTTGCCCAAAATTAGCAAGTAACGTACAGTATTTCTATTATTTTTAATAATTAAAATACTTCATATGAAGATAATAATGCCTTTTCTATTGCTGAAGAATGTATTATTCAATTCTGAGGTCTAGATTTACAGCCCACTCTGGCAGACTCATATGTGATAGAGTTTGTCCAAATCTTCAACCCACACAACTGAAAATTAACCGTCACACAATCAGACATTGATCTATTTCCATCCATGTCCAAATATATCAAAACAACAGTAACTACAAGAATAAAATAATTAAAATACAAGCTATTTTATCCATCTGGCTTCTAGGAAAAAGTTCAAGGTTTGTATCTCAGCACATTTAGTAATGAAGCTTGTCACATCCAAAACAATCTTATTACACAACATTGGCGGAAGCAAAGTAGTGTGAAATCTGGTTTTAGCCGAGTCAGAAACAACCTCCTGAAACCAGTTATTTGTTGAGTAACAAAGGACATATGATATCCATTCATCCCACATGGAAATGTCAAGTCTTTTACTGTTGCACAATGCAGGTGAGAGAAAAAGAATGGAAGAAATAAGAAAATAAACCCTATGACAAATATACCCGTCCTCCTTCAAAACTTCTTCCTCTGCATGCTCGGTCAGTTATTTTCTAGAACCCAAATCATGTATAATTCTTTTTTCATAACCAGCATTCCCACATAATTCTTGAATTCTGAAAATAATTAATTCCCTGGCAAACCATGGTTTAAACCTGGTACTATACTGTAATACGTTTTTTTTAATTATAAGTTTGGTCATTATTAAGGGATATGTGTGCAAGTCACAGTCACCATGCAAACTGATGGGACTGCCACTCCATATAGTGGCTGTCATCACATGGTGACTGTTACGTATGCAACCACTCACCACTTGATCTAAGCAATTTTGGGACTGTTACCATAGACAATTTATCTCCACAGCAAATATGGCAACATTAAAAGCAAACCAAGCCAAACATAGTTAATCACTATACATCAAAGACTCCACACACAATGATGGCTGCCATATGGAACTCTTCAATTCCATGTGTGTGTCCAACTGTATGGCAAACAGCAGCTCTATTAATAAAAAACAAAACCTTCTTTCATTAATATTGAACTTTACATTCATGTATACTGCCAATCTAAATACTGTAGTGCTTTTTCTTGAAGGGGGTTTTATTTGTTTTTGTTTTAAACATAAGAATTCAGGTCAACTAATTCAGATGAACAATCTTTTTTTAAGTTTCCAAAAATATAATTTTATAATGAAGAGGCAAAGACTCAAGGTCATATTAAAGTACTTTTGCACAACAATGCCTTTTTAAGACACTGAGATCCCCAGGGACAGAAGATTATTTTAGGGCTCTATAAAACCAGCTTCTCCTCACTGCATCCATGTTAGTGTTATGCAGGGCTTTTTTTGTCATAGAATGCCCAGAACAGAATTCCGGCACCTTTTTTGGATGGAACCTTCTAGTGTAGACAAGGTGGGTTGTATGACGTGTATGAGTTCCGGCACCTTTTTTTTTTTTTTTTAATAAAAAAAGCACTTGTGTTATGTTTTTCTCCATGTGAAATCAATGGCCAGCAAGGAGAAGTATGTGGGAAACCAAAAATAATAAAGTAACTCTTCATGGAATGTTTTAAGTAATTAGGTCTACTGTCCTAAATGAAACATCTATCCATCTGAACATTTCAAATACGAATAATGGGATGGATGAGATGCCTTCTTCCTGAAATACAGTTTTTCCAGGTACAATAGAGACTGCAGAAAAGAGAAGGAACGCAAAAGTCATTGGTGACGCAAGGAAGACAGGAAGAAATGTGAAGACTAAGTGCAAAATTCCAGAGAGAGGCAAGAAAAGATAAAGTACTGGGCTGAACAATGTAAGAAATAGGAGGAAGCAGCCACGGGAGGTCATACACAGAGTATTTCACTTATGTAAAGAAGTCCAGAAACCCCTTTATGCCAAGAAAGGCTATGGTCAGAGGACTTGATGGGAAGGAACTGCATCACCAACAAGTAAGGAAGTGGCAAAAGAATGGAAAAGGTCAACATTTTTTCCAATACCAAAGAAAAGTGATATGAAAGATTGTTACAACCACCGAACGTGGCCTTGATACCACATGTGAGTAAAATTCTCTTGAAGATAATCCAGCAATGTTTGAATCCAACTGCAAACAGAAAACTACCTGGTGTAAAAGCAGATTTTTGGAGAGGAAGAGGAACACGTGATCATATTGCCAATCTAAGTTGGGTAATGGAAAAAGCAAAGGAATACCAATACCAAAAAGATCTCTGCTTCATTGACCATATAAAAGCCTTCAACCATGACAAGCTCTGGAACTGCATCAAAGATCTGGAAATATCAACACACCACTTCCAGCTCATTCAGTCATTGTACTCTGATCAAGCAGCCACTGTAAGAATGGAATATGGAGACACAAAATGGTTTAGAATTGGAAAAGCATTTGGCAAGATTGCATCCTGTCACCTAACAAACAAAGAACCTCCTCAAAAATATCACTTGAAGCCAAGATTGCCAAACAGAGACTGTCATATTTTGGTCATGTCGTGAGAGTTGACTCACTTGAAAAGTCAACCACCCTAGTACCCACTGGTTGGACACTATAAAGGACAACACTACAATGACCATGGTGGATCTGAAGGAGGCGGTGTGAGACAGGAGAGTATGGAGAGTGCTGATCCATAGAGTGACCAGTGGTCGGACACAACTGAACGGCTGACAACAGCAATGACATTTATTTTAAAGTGAGGAAAGAAGTTTAATTAAGATTTGATAATGTTAAAACTTTGCAAGACATTTATATTTACATTTTTATTAGTTTTACAATGACTACAGAGACCCCCATTATCTGACCTGATTGTCTTCATCCAACCCCAACATGTTCTCCATAGCTTCATCCAACCCCAACATGTTCTCCATCAGTACTGCTGCTGATCCAAAGAAGAGTAACATATGAATATTCTACATTGTATCTGTTTTTATAATATTGTTGTGGTGGTTTTTATATATTTTAATATCTGTGTTTTTATATGTGGTTTTACCCATTTATTGTCTGCCGCCCAGAGTCACCTCCAGTGAGAAAGGTAAATGGATGGATGGATGGATGGATGGATGGATGGATAGATAGATAGATAGATAGATAGATAGATAGATAGATAGATAGATAGATAGATAGATAGATAGATAGATAGATAGATAGATAGAGACAGACAGACAGACAGACAGACAGACAGACAGACAGACAGACAGACAGATATTGCATACTGCACTACCAACTGCTAAGTCATGGTTATCTCTCTTGTTTTCTATATATCAAAATTGTGGAGAAGTAATTTAGAGTCAGTACCTTTGTGACACATTATAAATTAGCCCTGCACTATGCTCTGCTATATTTGCAATGTGTATTACTGTATCCTTTCCATTTTATTTGATCTATCCATAGATCATATCCAGCATTGGAAAGAAATTCAATATTTGTGGAGGTAGTCAAAGAAGGCTATGATGGGCTTGTCCTGGAAAAACTAGTTCATCCTTACTGAATTTGAAATCATACAGCAAATGTGGCAGCTTATGGATTACATAATTCTATGGGGTTATTTTAAGGAATGCCAAGCTAATAAACAGCTTGATATTGTTATTCCTTAACAATATATGGAGTTTGATCCATAGATGTGACAATACCTGTATGTGGATATGTACACTATTTTAAAATAATATACTTAGGAAGGAATTCTTATGCTAATAAAAATTAGTCTGCAAATTTATTGACACCACATGAAGAAACTAGTTTCCTGCCCTAAACTAACTTTATGATAAAGGGTTTCATTAGGTAAGAATTGTATTAAGCTTGCGAATAAGTGGATTTGATTTTAAACAAGAACACCATTTCTGGCTCTCTGAAGCCTTTGTAACATGACAGAAGGGAGATGTTTTTAAATACACTGGTAGAACAACTTTCATTCTCTGAAGAACATACAGATCAATGCCAAAACCACATTACTTATTTTTAATCCAATCCAATATCCTTCTTGATCGTATAATTCCTGAACCTTTTTCAACATGTCTTCAATATAAAATTGCCATTCATTTAATAAATAATTGCCTTTATTGCATAGCAGATTTAATCATGCATTTTTGTTCATTTGGACTTTGCTGCTTTGATATCCAGTTGCCACTGACATAAAGACTGCAAGTGCAAACATCCCCAGCTCCTTAATTTTCCACTCCAAAATAGCCACATGAGACTCAGAGAAAATTAAAATAAATTATACATTTATTATATTATCATACAGGTCTCCATAGGATGTCATCAGTAAAGTCAAAATAATGGCCCGAAAGTTCAAACTCTGATCATACTGGTTTCAATCTTGACATGATTAATACTGAGATTTTAATCAGTGTTAAAACTAACATAATACTAAGATTTTAATTAATTTAAAGAGTGGTATTTTCATATCTTTAGAACCCAACATGAATGAATCCATGGAGTTAGACCAAGTCTACTTTATATTTTTAAATTATCCTTTATCAGAAAAGCCAAGGTGCCATGACTATTGCATATAACCAATGGTCCATAAAATTATCATTTTGCCAGACTGAACTTTTCATTGCATGAGCTGGCTGTAGTAGCCTTATCGAGTTTAAGGATTAAGTATGCTTTGAAAAAAGGACTGTGAGTCATCTGGATGGACATATATTTCTTGACTGTTATGCATATTCTGCATAACATAATTTTATGCAGAATTTTTGTTTTGGCCCTAACTCTGCATTTCTTCCAGAATAATTATTTTTGAAATGTAGACATGGATCAAAAAGTTCTAGACAAATCAGACTTCCATTTCACTATGGAACCTTCCATATTCATCTTCAGACTTTAGGGAATTGATAAAAACATGACAAAAAGCAGAAATAATCACCAACTTAGAGAAAATGAGCAGAGAGTTGCCACTAAAAAAAAAATCTCTGGAATCAAACTATAATTACTATGCCTTCCTAAATAAAAAGTCTCCAGCAGCATTTCATCTTACTGACTTTAAACCTGCTTTCTACTGAAAGATTAAAATAGAGTGTAAAATTATCATGTCCTTCACTTTAAACTGAAATGAGTTTTAAGTTGAAATACAGCACATATAGTCATAAATGAATAGATGGTCCATTTCAAAGTAAAATGTTGGTGATGCATGTACCACTTTGAAATACACATTACTCCTTGCTAGAATTCATTACTAGAAAGCAACAGTAGGTCAGAAAAGTTTGAATAACTTAAGAGAACTTGCTTTCATAAAACAATAATTTTTTTCTTACAATCTCAAGATTCACAATACAGATGGTTCTCGGCTTACAACCACAATTGAATCCAAAATTTCTGTTGCTAAGTGAGACAACTGTTAGGTGACTTTTGCCCTATTTTATGACATTTTCTTGTCACAGTACTTAAGTGAATTCTTTCAGCTGTTATATTAGTAACACAGTTGTTAAGTGAATCTGGCTTCCCCATTTACTCTGCTTGTCAGAAGGTCGCAAAAGATAATCACATGAACCTGGAATCTTGCAACAGTCATAAATATGAATCAGTTGCCAAGTGTCTGAATTTTGATCACATGGCTATGGGGATGCTGCAATGGTCGTAAAAAAAAGTCTCTTTTTCCAGTGCCATTGTAACTTCAACAAACAGTCACTAAATGAACTGTTGTAAGTTGAGGACTACCTGTATAGAGATGAAGTAAGGCAATATTATTTGGCTGTTATTAACAGATGAGGTCTACAGTTACATGTATGAACTTTTTCTAACAAATATGTATGAAACATAATTAACTTTTTCCATTAGAGTAACAAATTGTATCACACAGTTTTAAATTCTCAGGATATGTATCTCTTAATTATTTACCAAAATTCCAACTATGTATCTTATCTCATTTCTTTAGCCCACTTTTAATCCAAGCAGCAAACATTAAAGAAGTGACTGTTCACAAGGTAAACGGAATACATCAAAGTTTCCAGAATGTTACAGCTCCCAATTTATTTTTTATTTAAGATTTTTTATGATTTAAAATATCTTGCCCTCAATTCGATGTACTTTTTTTCAGGTTAAATTTCATTTTACGATATAGGGAACCCATTTGCTTTTATATTTCCACAAAAGCAGCAATTAGAATTTATTTTATTTTCTGATGTGGCACCTATTCTTTTGAAGAGCATACCATCTGAAATTAGATTTCCCCCATCTCCACTGGCCTTTTCTCTACTGGAAAAGTTTTAAGAATGTTGGTTCTCCCAGATATGATGGTCAGGAGATTAGTTGGGCCACGAGGTGTTGTTAATTCACTGTTGATAGATTTATCCTCAGTTCCTTTGCTGATGGTAGTTTTTTGCTTTTCGTTATTTGTCATTTACTGTATATTTATGTATTCAACCGGCTGCTCAGAGTTATTGTTTCAAGATAAGTGGCCATATAAAACAAAAGAATCAGTCACTTAATAAAGTATTAGATTCATATCCTACATTTTGTTCAGGAAATTGAACTACCATCTGTGGTGCTCCATCCTTCCATATTTCTTTGAAACAATAACCCTATGAGAAGGGTTGGACTGAGAGAGAATGACTGGTTCCCAAGATACGATCAAGACTATAATATTTTAAAGAATTATTATTATTAATATTATAAACATGTGCAGCTAAAAAGCACCACCTCACATTTTCTGACACAATATTAGTTAGAACACATACATTCAATTTGTTTCAAAACACTGGGCTACATTTACTTAACTGCAATGTAATTAGAAAACATAGAAGCAATCAGTCAAAAGGTCTTCAACTGGGCAAGAACCTTATTGCATACAGTAGAAAATGACCATCAATTTTAAGCATTTATTGCTTGCATATTGTCAAAAAGACAGATGCACATCCAAAGCACTGGCTAATACATGACATTCTCTCTGACAGGTAAAGTGAATATTTGCACCTGCATTTTGAAGCTATCACACAAAGTTGAAACGGTGCCAAGGAATTGGGAGAATAAACTCTTCCATCTGCTATCTCTGCAGCAAAAATGCTGCTCTACTCCAATCTCTTTCCAATTTCTTGACAAAAATTTGCTGTTTCCTAATGGAAATACCAAGCAACTAAATATAGAGCACTTCTTGATCATTCAGGCCTAAGCATCAGCCTGTTTCAGTTTTTCACCTTGATCCTCCTCTAGGCAACCCCAACCCACTGGAAAAACATCAACTGCATTGTTCTTTTCAAAATTAATTAAGGCAATCAAATGGAAGCATACTTGTAGTTACAGAAAATGAATGATGATTGTATTGATTAAATTGTAAGATAGCTTTTGAATGCATAGTTATAATATACGGTATCTAGTATGCCCAATATTGTAACTAATGTTCTTTGGATGAATTATCAAATTATTTAAAACAGTAAAATTTTCCCTAAAACATTTTTTAAAAATGCAGAAAAATGGAATAAATTGCGCAGGAAACAGAAAAACCATTATTCTAGGTTGAATATTTAAACTGAGAATAAACTGATTTAAAGTGTCTGGTTTTCCATTGCTTTCTCCTCCTTTGTTACTTATGTTGCTTGAAAAACTTGTCTGAGAAACTGCAGGCTTTCCTAAATAATCTAAGACAGATTTATACAATCTCCCAACCTGATTTTGATGGCATCTATAGGACTGCAGGATCACAACAGTAAAATTCAGCAGCAAAACAACAATTTTCAGCAACTTGCTTGGACTAAAATAAGGGCTAAAATAAGTGCAGTTTTTTTGCAATTTTTAAAAGCTCATTTTCAACTCCTCCAGGGTCACTTTTTCATCTTTTTGTTATGGATATCCACATGGTATGATCAAAGTCATAGCATTATGTCTGGTGACTCCTGTATTATTATTTCCAACCAACAATCTGCAGGAATCATAACTGTTCACTGACATTACCAGGGTTGCAAGGAGTGCCCATGGATCATGAGTTTCCATAGCATAACATGCTGATCAGCACCAGAATGCCTAGAAATTGCAGATACTTCCTTTTATTAATTATTGGAGTTCCGTGAAATTTTGTTACCCTCATGAAAGTTGTCAGCAATCTTGTAATATTGTTAGCAAATTTTTTTACAATGTCACTCAAGAGTTAGAAGAAGTTGCCAAACCCTGATTTAGCATTACATGAACAAGCCAAAATGCATCTTGTGTTTCTGGGTTTCTCCCTGTTCTTTTTACTGAACATAGCCAAGAATGAGATGGGAACTTTGCTTTAAACTTTGCCACATGACTTGGAGTAATAAATTGTGGTTAACCTTAATCAGGGGCTATTTAAAACATCTTTTCCCAATATGATATGATCTGCTTTCCCAGTGTTATACTCTCTATGGTGTTGGGAATACAGATTATTTTGCATTAATACAAGTTGCATTGTACATTATAAATTATACTACAATAGTAAATTGTAATACAATTTCTCTCACACAAATAATCCCTGAGAATTCTGGGAATTACAGTCTCAATATACATAGAACACATCTGGTTACGGAAAGCTGATGTAATGGAATGTGCACCTGGAGAAGGGGGGAGGGGTAATTCCCACAAGAGCAGCGCAATTTCCCAGGGAGGAGGTAGTACATTCCAGAAAGAATCTCAAATTAAAGAACTGTACAGTCCCAAGCTTGACTGGGGAGGGAGGAAGAAGTTCAGGGTAGTCACACCTCAAAAGCTCTAAGGTTGGAGAGACTAACCTCTATTAGGGTAGAGGGTTATAGTTTTAGTCTGGTAAGAATCTATTCAGTAGGGATAAGCAAATAAAGAACTGGACTTGACTGGATTTCACTGTGTCATCTTTGGGTTTGTTCATGTCAGCAGATTTGGCTCCAGATGAATACATGGAGGTGTTCATATTATTTTCTTGGCAACAATAAGTTTTACTTTCATGTGAGAAGGCAGCAATAGGAATGTGTGTGTGTGTGAGAGAGAGAGAGAGAGAGAGAGAGAGAGAGAGAGAGAGAGAGAGAGAGAGAGAGAGAGAGAGAGAGACGGAGTATAGAGATGAGAGAGAGAGAGAGTTACCACTGTCTTTCTCCATTTTTTTTTTACTTTCCCATTTAGCATATGGTCTCATTTTCCATGCAGGTACACACTAGACCTGACCTGTTTAGCTTTTTTTGAAAGTTGTGTGATGGTATGTGAGAAAGAACTTGAAAAACAAAGAGATTCTGCCTAAGGAATAGTCAGATAATTGGGGACATAGCCCATAGTTGCAGTCTCCTTTAGCAAACTCAATACAAAAGTCACTTTGGTGCAATGTGGGAAACTCCACTGGCCATAAACATTTTATATTGAGCAGTGAATGCCCAGATTTGATTCTGGTCACCTCTCCAGGTTCAATCTCCCATGGGAACACAAGAATATTAGCTAAGCTACCATCTGTTGAACTGCCGCAGGTTGAGACAAATTCTGCCAGCTGTTGCAGTTGTATCATGGCAGTCTGCAAATTGGTCACCTGTGCATTCACTTGCTGCTGGCATTGCAACAACATAGCAATTGGATCTTCAGCAGATAGTGGAATTCATTGAGGATCAGAGGCCATTCCTGAAACTCCTTTCAGAAGAGATTATGAGATTGCAAGATTGATGCCAGCCTTTCCAGATAAACCAAGAGGAAACAGAACTAAATGAGCTACTCTACTTTACTGTAAGGCTATGCTGACAGTCTCCTGTGGTCTCTTTTACAGTGTGAGAAATTAAGGAGGATCTCTCCTCACCTTCTTTCTCCACTTATTATGTAATCCCCGTAGGTTATGTACTCTCTTATCTGCCATTCCCCAGGCAGCATCTCTTTGCCCTATTTCTTAGGATCTTTCTCACATACCATCACCATTACGTGCTGCTGCCTAGCTTATGTTGTGAATATTAATTTAAATTACTGAATTATGAAAATAATTGGAAAAATTATATGGAAATTATATATCTTAACTACTGCACAGCAAAATATTTGTCAAAGTATGTCAAAATAATCTGAATAGCAATTTTGTTTGATAGATCTACCTCTGGTTCAAAAATTTTACTCAGAACATGCTTATTAATATGTCCACATCAAACTGGAATGGACTGCTTCAAGTTTCAGTTATGGGTCCTGAACTCTGCACTTACAATGACTTGGATGAAAACCTACTAAATCTGCAAATGCACAGGGCTTACAAGTTCTAATTAATATTTTTACTTCAAAGTCTTTTTGATTAATTTAGAGTTAGAGGACACATTTCAAAGTGTCATTCTGCCCTTTGTTCTCCTGATTTATTTAATTTTACAAGAGCTTATAAACTACTCTGGTCAGAAGCATCACTGATGGACCTATAAATCCTGTAAATAGACTTATGTCATGTACACTTGTCTCTTGCAAACTAAATCTGAACTAATTCTAACAAAAAAAAAACTTGAATTAATTTTTTAGACTTACTTTGATAGTATAAATTCTAGGCCTGTGCAATATTCACAGTGTTTCTCACATAGCAGCCTTCTTAGAGCAATTGCATCTTTTCCTTGGGTCACAATGTACAACTGTGTACAGGGTGTGTACACACACACACTGAGGCACTCTTTCCCTTTGATTTTAAGATCTGCACAATCCTAAAATCATTCAGTTTAACTTTCAATGTAATCCTATGTAAGCTTAGAATGAAATAGTCATTCAACGGGGTTGATTATTTTTCAAAAGTATTTAGAATTGCAAACTTAAAACCACACAATATTATGTGGGCCTATTTAAAAGAAAATGGTGTTTAGTTCCTTGAATTAAATGTATAAAGGACTGAAGATTGAATAAATTAAAAAGTTAGTTTCAAATAGGTTTCTGAGTATCAAAATCTTCTTTTAAAGTCACTTAAAAACTAAGCCCTCAAATACATTCCAGATGAGAGGAAAACATAAGCATTTTATATTCAAAATGAGATCATGGATGCCTCTGTAATTCAAAGAAACACAGATTTCTGTAGAAGTTTAATGCTTTTACAGAACATGCTGTTTGGAAGTTAGGAAAAGCATTGCCAATCATTGATTAGAGGCACTTGAGAAAGCTTTCAATGAGCACCCAGAGGTCTTCCAGGATTGCTTTTAGGTAGAACAAATGTATATTGCTGCCAAATCCAACTCCATCTTGCTGAAAATGCATATTTCTGTATAGGTGGTCACATTTCCACAAGAGACACAAACAGGCTCTCTCACACACACACACACACATTCAGGCTCAACAACTCTCTCATCTGAAGGTTTATTCTTTCCCAATAGTATCCCTGCCATGAAATTCCAAAGTTCAATCGTGATTTTTAAAAAATATCCCCATTAAATGCATTTCTCCAGATACATGGAGACTCTAGTATTCCTAACCCCAAGATTGCAGCAGGGGGAAGGGGGGGCTTGACAGTGCAGTCTCAATTCATCCAGAGAACAACACCTGGCTTGGGGGGGGGGGGGGCTGACCTCGGATCGCTGGTGAATAAATGGCTACATTCCCTCCCCGCGTGCTGCAATTTCTATGCACGGCGCATCAGGCGCGGAGTCGCGTTTTGGAAGAGTCCGCCGGCGCCGCCGCCTCCCAAGCGCCCGTCTCCGAGCAACAGAAAAATCCCTAAGAGCAGGCGGGCCTCTAGCTGCCTATCCGCCGCTGGCGTCGCTTACCTGCTTCCCAACAGAGCTATGGCCGATGCGAGTGTCGAGCAGGTCGTGAGGAGTTTCGTTGCCTTCACTGGCACTATAGAGGAGCCGAAAAGGGACGCTCTTCTGTCTTTCCCTGAAGCGATCCGCAGCCTTTCTCTCCATCTCAGTCAACAAGGTGTCTCCTGGGGGTGGGGAGGGGGGGGAGACGGTAGCGGTCAACCAATTCCAGCAGGAAGGGTTCGGTTCATAACGACGACCCTCGGTTACGGGGCGCGGGTGGAAAATGAGGCAGTTGCTTTCCACTTCGGAGACAGAAAGCAAAGGCCAACTCCATCTTACATACATACAGTGTGTGTACGTGTGCGATATTTGCCAGGAGCTTCTTTCCCACATGCGCGCACAGCACACAGCTAACCCTGGTTCCTCTCTCCCGGGCCGGCGCCTGGGATGCTGCACACTGCAGCGCCGAGAGTCACCTAACCTCGAAGACGAGCTCCTGGCAAGGCGAGCTCTTCCCCAGCAGGTCCAGCAAACAGCGGCAGCCCTTTCCCAGTGGCCGCTGCCGGGCGAAGGTAAGGAGGTTCTTACCTGCGCGGCCGCAGAGAGCTTTCGACAGCATTCCGACGGTCCAGAGCATCAAGGAGAGCAGAGGAGTCGCGATGTGCATGGCTGCCTCTTGGGAGAAGTGGCGGGAGAGGATGGTGAGCTGCCCGCGAGAAGCGAGGATCACAAGGCGATTTGCGAGAGGGAGAGGAAGGGCGCTCCTACGGCCAGGCTGCTGCTGCTGCTGCTGCTGCTAGCGGGAGAGGCGCCTCCTCGCCACCGCCTCAGTGCTGCATTGTGTGCCGCCGGCTTCCGCTCGCGTCGAGAGCTTTTACTGCATTGGGTATCTTGCTGTATCTCAGAGGCTTCAAGCTCCTCCCATCTCGCTTTCCTTCTCAGCTCCAGGCGAGGGAATCCACAGTCGGACGAGCTGTCTCCCTTTCTGCATCCCGCTGCCTCCGATAGAAGGATGGGGAGGCGACGGCAAGAGAGCGAGAATCTGAAAAAGTTAAATTCGGGGGGGGGATGAGGGGGGACTCGAACTAGACCTACTGCTCCCCTTTCCTATGCCAAGGATATTTTCGTTGAAGTTGAGAAATTATTTTTCTAGCTAATGTAGAGACAGAGCAAGCCAAATATCGTAAATAGTGATAACAATTTACTATATGGGTTACTAAATGTTGACTGAGGCATCCTGCTAACCACAGTGTCATTTGCTTGCTGATGGAAATGGATTCCAGCCACTATGTTGCACAGATCATCATTTAGCATCCATACAACCAATTTGTGGTTTGTACAAACCATGATTTGGTGCAAGATGGGAGTCATTTCAACAGTGAGATAGAGAGCATATAATAATAAATAAATCTATATAAATAAAAATGTAAATGTTCGTTTGTTCAAAATCTTAAATCTCCGAAAGTTCTTCACCAATTGCTTTGAAATTTTGACACAATGTTGCATTCGAATACGCACGTGTTTTTATAGACCATTTGGGAACACATTAATATTGCTTGCAGGGGATTTCAGGCAAACATTACCTGTAATTCCTCGATCGACACCAGTGGACGAAATAAATGCTTGCCTGAAATACTCTGTGGCGACATGTAAAGACGTTAAAATTAACCACAAATATGCGTGTCCAGCTGCAAAACGATCAATCAGCTGAGATATTCTCACATCAGTTGCTGGAAATTGGCAACAGAAAGGTGCCGGTTGATCTGACCTTAGGACGAATTTCATTGCCTCATAACTTCTGCAATTTAGTGACGTCAAAAGAAGAATTGGTTGAAAAAGTATTTCCCAATATTCAAACCAATTATAAGAATCACGATTGGCTGAGTGAACGAGCTATTCTTGCAGCCAAGAACAAAGACGTCTACGAACTTAACAATATTTTTCAGTCTAACATTCAAAGCGAGGCAGTCACATACAAGTCCGTCAACACTGTTGTGGAAGCAGATGAAGCGGTTAATTATCCAACAGAATTTTTGAATTCACTCGATCTGCCAGGGATGCCACCGCACGTACTGCAATTGAAAATCGGTGTGCCAATTATCATGTTGCGAAATACGAACCAGCCAAAGCTTTGCAACAGCACGCGTCTTGCAGTAAAAAAATTAATGAGCAACGTCGTAGAAGCAACAATCTTGACAGGACCTTTCAAAGGTGAAGATGTCCTCATTCCTCTGATTCCAACGGATATGCCATTTCAATTTAAGAGATTGCAATTCCCAATTTGATTGGCGTTTGCAATCATCATCAACAAAGCTCAGGGCCAATCTTTACAATTGTGCGGTTTAGATCTAGACACGGATTGCTTCTCACATGGACAATTATATGTTGTGTGTTCTAGAGTCGGCAAACCAGACAATCTCTATATCTGCACAGACAATGGAACAACAAAAAATATTGTATACCCACAAGCATTGTGAAATTAAACATATTACAAACGTGTGCTTTCTCTTTTCTTTCTTTTCCATTTAATCAGACTGAGCCACAGCAACGCGTGGCAGGGTACAGCTAGTTATAAATAAATTATAAGCAGTAAAAATGAAATTTGGGGGAAAGCTTTAATTTTCTTGAAAGCCCAAATAGAAGCCGATTTTATGTACTTCATATGAAATGTATAAAAGGAAATAAACACTCCTGAAAATAGATTAGGAAGCTACTTTGGACTGAAGTTCTTGGAAATCTCCTCTTCACATTAATTGGATTTACACATTACTACAGTTCATTTTCCAAGTTGATAGGTTGCTCAATTACTTTTTAAAAAAACCATAATTGGTTAGATTGCATGAGGATGTTATATGAATCCAAAACATTGTATTTTATAGAATTATTATGTGGTACCTCAATTCTGACTCATTTTTATTTTAGTCTATATTATTTTAATGAATTATGGGGAATATGCATTGTTCGCCACTCAGAGTGATGTTAAGTTGGGCTATTGTATAAATTTGTGCTAAAACTAAACAAATTACATATTATATTTGATGTGTAAGTGTAGCCAACACGGCTTAGCTTTATATGGTACCAGGCCACTGTTGTTTGCAAAATGAACTAGTTAAAAATTATGACCTGTCTTAACCCAGGCAGTCATTATTGATTTTATCTCTATGACATTTATAAATTATTATGTTTAATATGGCTCTCTGGAGACAGATGTCTGTTAGACTAGAGGTCCCCAACTTTTTGGGCACCAGGGACCGATTCTGTGGAGAAAGGTTTTTCCGTGGACCTGGGGGGGTGTGGTTTTGTGTGTTGCCTGCATTTTGTGGATGGGCTTTGGTTGTTTGTGCAGACCAGTTGCGGGCATGCCACAGCCCGGTATGGTCCAAATTGGGGGTTGGAGACCTCTGTGCTAGACTATATCTTCCAAAGTTCCCAGCCAGACAACATATAAGGAGAAAATGCACCATAAGATGCTTGTTTTTAAATGCCATTTTCTAGAACGGTAGTTGTGTCTTTTATAACCCTCAACACTATTGAATTTATTCAGCCCAATACATTCCAGAAAGACACAATCAGAAGAAAGCATTGAGAACACAATAACATCCTTTGGAAATTAGAATTTTTTAACATTCCAGATGTTGAAATTGAAATCTATGGGTCAGAAATTGTGCTGAAGTAATTAATCTACTCTACCATCTCCAGGAATACTAATTTATAATCCAGCAAGATTTTTTTCCTTCAGGTGAGAAGGCAATAACATCTGTGACATTCAAAACTATTTCACTTTACAGGCAAGGCACCAAAACTAGAAACTTGCAAAAATGTAAATATGGTTTTCTCAAATTTAGACGAAGCTCACATATTTATTTGTTTGCTAGCTGGCAGCTATAGATTTAGGATTAGGATCTAATAGTATCTTGAAACCATAAGTGTGTCATCAGTGGTTCAAAATACAATTAGATTCTGTACATGGCAATATTATTCTTATAACTTTGAATGGCAAGATGGAGAAAATGCAGATGATGCATAAATTGGTTCAATAAATCTAATTGAATTAGTTAAATGTGCTGATAGTTTAGAGAAAGCATGTTAATTCACTTAGGAAAAATCATATGCAGAGATGATTTATGATGGTAATTTATGATTATGATCATGATTTATCACTTGTTACTTGTATGTACACTGAGAGCTTATGCACTGGAGATAAATTCCAAAAGGTGTCCAATCACACTTGGCCAATAAAGAATTCTATTATATTGTTCCAAATAGAGAAAAAAATATTCTACTGTTTTGATTTAATCAGATTGCGTGTCCAGTTCTGGCACCACAGAATTTAAGAATTTGAATGAATTGGAAGAGATTCAAAAAAGATTAACAAATATTAGAAATGAGAAATAAATTTTACTAAGAGATAGTGAGAACTGTGTACCCAGAAAAAAGGCAAGCAGAGAGGAGGGAAAAGGAAATAGCACTCTTCAAGTACAGTATCCAAAGATATTTGTATTTTATCTTTATTTTTTATAAATAGCTCAAAGTAGCAAATTGGATACTTAATATAGTGTCCCACAAAAACAACCTGTAGTGTTGTTTATGATGAGTATGACCCCCAACTACCTTTCATGCCTAAGGTAGAATTAAAACTCAACATTTTCTGATTTCTAGCCTGGTGCCTTAATCACTGGACCAAACTGGCTTGTTCCACATAAGGCAGCCATAATTTGTGTTTACTACTACAAAGTCAAGACCCAAAAAATGATGGGAAATAACAGGAAGGCAGATGCTGGGTGAGTATTTTAAAAAAAGCAAACTATGAGAGCAGATCACTATTCAAATCAATTACCAAAAACAATCTTTACTAACCTTCTGTTGTGTGGATTTTTATTCTTCAGAATTCTCAAAACAATATTGCCATTTTCAAGAATAAAAGTCTACACACCTGAAGGACACCCAGATCGGGGAAGGCTTCTTTCCTCAATGCCTTCCAGCAGAGGCAATATAGATACTTGCTCAGAAAGTTTTAAGTTGGAATACTACATTAAGGCATAATATCCAGTTTCCTAGCCTTAGATTTGTTTTTGTTCTCAAAAAGAAAAAAATATGTATTTACATAAGGGAAAACTTTGTGAACAGTTGCCATAAGGTCAGATAGCTTAAACAAGAGGTATTTTTTTCTTATCCATTCAGCTAGATTAATTCCATAATGAATGTGGTCAAAGTATGCTGTAGAGGAAAGTATACTTTGGATCTTGTGGATCCCCGATTGAGAATGTTTAACAGCCTCAAAATTTCAACCACTGTGATGGAGAGAGTAGATGCTTCTAAGCATTTAAACACTATTCTTAGAACACGTATGTTGGCAGGGAACTCTGTATGTCACTTCCTGTCCTTTAGCTAGGCATTTAGCCAGTTTTAGAGGCTGACTCCAAATTGCTATATAAAGAAATCCTAATTCTCCATTACAGTAAAATCTCAATTTAACAGACAATTTAGGGGAAGAGCTTGTTACTTATAAATGTATTTTAAATCCATAACTGTATGCCATAACTGCAATTTATTCTATCTGTATAATGATGTCATTACACAAATGACACAAATTGATAGAAGCAATATAAATATAACTTAATATACATTTAAGAGCCTTGTTCAGATTACTTAGCATTTAATGGACTTACCTGTGATGCCTAAATGAAAATTTTGTCCATTGCATCTGAAGACCACAAAATTGGTATTTTACTATAACATATATTCTACTCTAGAATATATGTGCTAAGGCAAGGCAAAAAATGTCTCCAATAAGTTATATACATGTGTAAAAATAGAATCTTATGAGAAATCATTTATTATAAGGATTGTGAGAGCTTTCTGTCTGCAAAGTTAGTGAAATAATGAATAGCAGGCACAAAAGTATGAACTCAGTTGTAATAATATGCACATAGTGGTTTAAACGATCATTATTATAATCATTTATTATAGAAACACATATTCACATTTTTTTAAATTTGCACGTTTATTCTATACCCATTGTTTTAAATAAAGCAACATTAAAATCCAGTAAATGGTGATGAGGAGACAGACGTAGAAAACAAAGACCAGAGGGCATCTGTATGCTGGTCTTCCCAACTATTTTTCATTAAACTTGAACCTTTGTTCTCCTGTATACTTGAAAAACCCCTAAAATCTGAATTTGCATCACTGGTCTGAAACAATTGTAATAGAGCTTGGGTTGATGAGCTTTGTTCATTTGTTTCTTCCAGAATAGGTGGCTTCTCTACCTGCTGTAAGCATAAATCCATATTTTGTTTCTGATTTCCTTTTTTATTCCGCCCCATGGAATGTATGACTTTTTTGCTGAGTTTTATTGAAGGTGAGCTTTGTATATTAATGTCTGTCAACAAAACTGGATCTTTGTTTGCAGGAAAACTATGGGATGGCTTTTCTGACTCTAAAGCAACTGAAAGTTCTCTTGGAAAATTACTTGCCACATTACAGTTAACAAATTCTTTGTCAATTGGTAAATGAGTAGCTACTTTCTTCAAACATTTTGCTGGCAGAAGAACTGCATTACTCAATTTTCTTTTTGATTTTGATGTGTTATTTCTTTCACTGTACTCAGATGCTTGGATCTGAGCATGTAGTGAGTTTAGATTTGCTGACAATCCCAGTGTATTCTGTCTTGATAGTGGCTCATAGTGTTCATAAATTTCTGGCAAATTTTTCATATATGCCATACTTTCTTTTGGAGGAGGCAGCTGTACCAAATTTGTTGATAAAATTATTTCTTTCAAGTTTGAATGTTTAGGTATTCTGGTTTTTTCAGTATTGCCATTTAGTTTTCTTGATGTTTCTGAAGAACAGAGGGTGTGATAGGAATAAACAGAACACGAAGGTTCAGAGGTAAAATGGTTTTGTGTAGACTTAGCATATCCATCTATGTGTTCAGAACCTTCTTTCAAGGTTTCCATTGCAATGCTTTCCCGAGAATACCATCTCAATGGAATATCTTGTCTCATCAATCTTTCTTTCAATTCGTTCTTTTTTGTTCCAATGAGAGGAGCAAACTGTCCAACATTACATTTGCGCCTAAAATTAAAGAAATTAATATAAGTAAAAATTAGGAATGATTCTTCTACTCTATAAACACTAGGTAAGTAGTGAGTCATTAATGATACAGCTCAACTCTCAAAAGATTATTCCAGATTTGCAATTTGCCACAAACTTGGTTGTCTTGGTAAATATTATCCTGACAGCATGCATTGAATATGTTCAGCAGGAGATATTATTTAATTAGCTGCATTCTTTTCTCAAAAAGGAAATCAGAACTGTTAAACTGAACTGTATTGTTTTTTGCTTACTGACATTAGAAGAGCAACAAAAACAGCTTGCCAAATGTGCAATTAGAAAAAACACCTCTACCTGTTCCCAGATTCCTTGAACTAAAAACAGTAGCAGAGAATTTTTAATAACCTTTTAAATTGCAAAGCAAAAAACAAATAACAGAATACATTTTAGAATCAATTTGTTTCAGCTTAAAAATCCAAAATTTCAAGTTATTATTTTCCACATTATATAATAAATTTGATATGTTATGAAACCTATACATAGTTTTAAGAAAGTCATGCAAACTTCTTTCATGTGCAGTAAATATACTTATATATTTCAAAATATTTTATTAGATTTGAACCATTATATTCACAAATAATAAAGTGCATATTAAAATTCTGACTGGCAGTAGCAGCAGATATAAAATTATTTTAAATTGTGTATTAGCAATTTCTCAAATTCAGGGATATAGGAATGGTTGACAAAAACATATTAATTTCTGGTTAATGGCTAGAATAATGACCTTTATTAATAAAACTAAAGACATCAATAATCTTCTCATAATATTAGCAAGTGCTATATTTTTCACAATTATTATATGCAGAGTACAAGAATTTAGAAAACACAATAAAATAGATGTGGTCAGTGATAATTTCAGAGTGAGTTTTCTTAACTTTCAATAGCTGCCCTTGCTAAAGTTACTGCAAATACAGCAAATTGACTTGGGACAAAAAGGTCAATGCAAATTCTCAAACATGAAGAAATTAACTCCTGTAAATTTTGGCTATTTTTACAACACTGCAAAAGTATAGCTTCCCATCCAAATTATATATTACATAATTATTAGCAGAGAAGCCATTACACTTACAATGTTGGCTACTCCTTTATTAGTAAATAAAAATGTCAGACAATATATCTTTTTTTTTTTTTAATTCCAAGGAAATCCTCAAAAATGGCACACTGAGCAGCTTGGCCACTATTTTCTTCCTGCTGACATACAGCTGATTTTGCTGCCAAAACTGATTCTTTGGTGATGCAATCCCCAGATTTTCTAGGTAGCAACTAGGAATCACTCAAGATAACTCTCAGATGACCATGTATCTACCTGGGAATAGAAACCTTGATGGTTGCAATTCTTGGTAGGAGTAGTCAGAGTGCTGGGTCTCCTTTTCATTTCAGCTGTTTGCTTTCTTAAGCTCATCTCATTTTAACTGTATATCTTGAAGTTTACTTTTTCTTTTTGACTTTCAACTTCAACTGTTAATCTACCCGTTGAATGCTAATTTACTCTAATCCTTTGCTGGATTTGAATATGTAGTTTTTGCATCTTTTTACTGCTTTATTTTTGAGTTCTGAATCACTTTCACCTCACAGAAATTAACAGCGAGGACTCTCATCTGGGTAGTGAAAACTTAAGGAAAAATTTTATCATTAAGAATCAATCAAGGATATTTGATCCTGAGATAATGATTGTGGTGGTTTATGGTAGGTTGGAGGCTATTGTGGACTTTCTATGAGTTAAATACAACAATAGTTAATAGAGAGCTTTGAAGTTTAACTTTGCTGTTGGCTTTATCTGTTAACTATAGTTTTTTAATATAGTAGATAGATGCCAGGTCAAACTGATTGGATACATAAGAGCTGTATAAATTCATAAATTGTGTGCCTGTTTTGCAAAGGGGAGAACTCTTATTCTTGAAATATATTTATATTCAACAGGGGAGGAGCAATCTGTGTGTATGTGGAGTTTTTAAGCACATTTTTATGTCTTTAGCTTTGCTTGGTCTTGAACTTTTTTCTCCTTTTTTGGGAGTCTGCATTTTAACTTTGTGAATAAAATAAACAATTACTGAAAAAAAGAATACATACCCACATATATGTTGGTGTGGTGTACGTGCGTGTGTATCTGCGTGTAGGCTGGCTGAAATCAATATTAAACCTAATAGGTGGTTACTGTCTCTCTTTAAAACTGTATTCATCAAACAAATGAAGATCACTATTTTTAATCAATTTTAAAACAATATATTTGTAAATAATCATTATAACACATTATAAGAGAAGCTTTAAAGAACAAGTAAAAATATCAATGTATGTTAAGGAACTTTAAGATCTGAAACAGGCCACAATAGAGCTTAGAATTTTTTGAGATCATTCTGATATAGTCCCTTGCTCTACTTTCAAGTAGTCAAGACGGAAAAATAACTAAGAGAAAAAATAACTAAGAGGACAAAAAACAGGAATAACTCTGACAGAAATATACAGTGGCTATATGTAGTTCTTGGGACTTGCAAAATCCACCCTCAACTCCAAATGTCCTGATATTTTTATAGAAAGAGGACCACTGTGTTAAGCCCAATGTATTTTTTTACAATGGAGCCATGGCATCTGAAAGTGCACATAATCACAGCTGTTCCTGCAGGTAAGATCCTCTAACAATAAATCCTCTGATTGTGTGAAGGGGGAAAAGAGGATATTATTTTTGAATACATTAATCTATAACTGGGTAATTTTACTAATTTCTACCCACTTAGTAGTATTTTTATCCTGCTTTCTGCAGACAGAAAAAGGAACTGTCCTTAGATAGTGCATGTATTTAGAATGAGGTTTCTGTCTATCCCCAGTAATATATGGCATCACTAGTGATCCAATAGTCCACTTGGGTTGCTAAGTGATGTAAAATGATGACCCACTATTCTTTTTTTCATAAACTTTGTTAGATTTAGAAAAAGTTGTTTCACCTTTTAACCTTTGGTGTATTTTTTCTCAGTTCTAAAAAATCACAAGAAAACTTGGAAATGATATCATCCACTACTTGATACTTAGAACTCTTTGCAAAGGTTTGGTGTTGTTCACTTTCAACATGCTGGAAGAAAAAAAAATACCAGTATTATTTGTATGCAAGTTATTACAACATGTAGTATTTTTTTAAAAAAAGTTTAAAACATACTTTAGAACGTAAGTAAGAAAGAAAGAAAGAAAGAAAGAAAGAAAGAAAGAAAGAAAGAAGACACACCCAAAGATCATATACTTCTAAATTGCATAAAATTAGACTTGAATACATATGTTTTATTGCTGAGAAAGTTTTTTGAACAATAGTGCTAACTTCATTACTAGCTTTTAACTGTTCACTCTCCTAAACTAGCATATTTCACAATAATAAACATTTGGGCATGCATATACTAATGCAACTAAGCTATTTTACCAGTCCTTTTATTTTTAGAAGTTTTCAAGCTATAGCCTGATCTTTTTTTTTCTTTCTTCCTTTCTTTCTTTTCTCACTCTTTCTTTTCTTTCTTTCCTTCCTACCCCCACCCACACTTGCAACCCAAAGCCAACACAATGAACAGCTGAGGTACAAAAGCCATTAACAACTTTCAGCAAAACCACTGCATGGTCGCTACCACATCCAGATCCCCAAGTCTGGTGGCAGGATTACTTCTTTAAGACTTTACGAAAAGCCAGTAGGATTGTGGCCAATCTAATCCATTTTTCATGAGATGGACACCTACATACATTTGAAAAATAAATAAATAATCTAAGGGAAGATGATATTATAAAGGGCAGGTGCCACAACAGAAAAACTCTCTGCCCTGCCAGGTGACAGATGGGATGCAAAATGTGTTTCTTTGGGATGCATAGACATAACTAGGGAAAGGCAGTTCTTCAAATATCCCATAAGCATATTGGTAACTGCCCATTCTGCTGCCTTCTGCACTGATATAGTTCCTGGATGCTCTTTAAGGGAGCCCCATGTAAAGAGCATTGAAGAATTCCATTCAGGAAGTGTGCAAGATGCAAGTGACCATGAATTGAGCCTCCCAGTTGCAGGAACAAACAAACTGGCACACAGTGCAACTTTGTGAATATATATTATTTCTATGGAATTTTAAGTATAGGAGTATTTGATATATGCAATGTAATAGAAGATCAGTTAATTTTATGAATGTTCTTATTTTGCAAACAATTATAATGAGCAGTGTTTGGTAGGCATATTATAATATACAAGCATATCATATTCTTGAAAATATATGAATCTTCAGGATTGATTTCAGTTGTAGTTCACAAGATAGAAAACCTGAGCACTGTATAGAATGTTTCTTGAATTTATATATTTTCCTTTAGACAGGAGTCAACTTTCAGAAAAACATGCTGTGCAAATTGATTTCTCTGTAGGAACATGATATAAAATTATAAAAAAAACCTATTGTTTCAAAGCAAAATGCAATATAGCAGATTGGTATATTAGAATTTAGCAATATCCACCTTAAATAAATAACACAGATAAGATATACATACCGCATGAAGATCTTCATATTTCTTCATGCAGCATTCACAATATCCTTTTCTCCTTTTATGCTTTGGAGGAACCTGAACTGTGCGTTTTTCTCTATCACTATTTGCAGGGTTTCTATTGTCAAGAGAAAAGAAATATTTATATTTTGTAAGACCTGCCAACAGGAACAAGTTAAAGTTCTGACCAGTTTTAGTAGCCAGTCATGAATCCAATCCCATTATGACACATTGTCATATTCATTTTCAATGTAATTATAAAAGATAAAGAGGAATATAAACTCTAACTGTGAGGAGAATGCAAGATTTAAATCCTTAATACGTTTAAAAATAATTGTACTCCTGCTTAGTATGTATCTGTCAAAATAGAATAACATTGCTAATCTAAAATCACAAAACCTCTGCCCACAATAGTTACCCAGAAAACCATTTTAATGTTCAGTACTAAACATTAAGTAATACATAAAATTGACAATATAATGATATATAATATTTCAATGCATGTTGCGCATACAGATAAAAAAAATATTTGTTCTTTTCATTATTGTAACAGGATATACACAAGTCTATCATATTTCTATAGCAAATATGCAAGGCATACCTCCCTATCATATTAAGACTATTAATGAATCTAATCTTCAATTAAAAAAACAGTATCTAATTTTTAGTTTCAAAAGAGAAAAAATATATTAAATATGTAAAACTAGTCTCTAGCACCACCTGTCAGTAGGTAAAATAAGTTTCTGCTTTAAGAGGAAAAGCATTTGTCGACCCTATTAAAAATGGGACATATTTTTTCATCTACGAATAACATTTGATAACTAAGGATTACATCATATACTATTTTATTTCTACAGTTAAAATGGTTTTGCAAAACTGAAACATCTAATGCAGTTTGCTACACTTAATCAAAATCGTACAAGTAATCTGTGCTTACTGAACACTCATTCAGTGACTGTTGAAGTTATATGTGACTAAAAAGTTGCAGTCATTGCAGCATCCCCATAATCACATGATCACAATTCAGGTAGGTGCTTGGCAGCATCCTGAGGTCACATGATTGCCATTTGTGATCTTCATAGCCAGCTTCTGATAAGCAAAGTTAAAGGGGCAGGAAGTCACAAGTCACAGCCCATGTGATGTTAAAAATGCACTATGATCTGCTTAATTACTGTAACCAATGTTTTAAATCAGACAGTCATGTGATTTCATTTTACAACCACATCGCTTAGCAACAGAGTTGTTGGTTCCAATTGTAGTTGGTAAGTGAGGATCACCTGTATAATTTAGGATTAGAGTCTAATGGATAATTAGCTTGCAAATTATTGGGGAAAAATGACATATAACTGCTTAAAAGAAATCTATTATATGGAAAAGTTTTTACAGTAAAATAAGATAACATAGAATGGCTGCACATCTAAAATAGAGTGCAGTATAAAATAAGCTATTCTAAAAGATATTTTTTTTCACTCACGTAGAATTTTATGACTATAATAAGAGAAACCAGATATAATTTTCTATGCAAGATCTATGCAGATACATATTTTGAGATAATAGCCAACCATATCAGCTATTTAGTGATGAAGGTTTACAGAGCCCCCCTGGTTAGGTATGAGCTACAATTATTAAATTAAAAAAATTATAGAGCAAGCCATAGGCTGGTCTTAAATTCTGTACAAAATCTCAGACCTGCTTTCATATATTTTTACATAACTAAATTTTGTCATTCACCATTGTATTCTCATTTTATTTATCTTCCGTTACCTTTGTTTATTGTGAATTTGCTTCTGGCCACAAGCATTTTTCTTTTCTACATCAAATGGACTGCAAGGCCTTGGATTAGAATAGTTGACAACAGGAAAGTTGGACAGTTGAAGGTAAAATGGTCTGTAACGACTATTAAAAAAAAAGAATCAATTCACTACAAAATATACACATAATCATAAAGAATGTCTTTTATATATATATTGTTCTTCCTTGAAATATTATTTTATTCAATAAACTTCACATCTGTAGTTTTCAAACTTGTCAATTTTAAGTGGTGTGCTGTAAAGCACTATGGGGCAGTATATAAGTCTAAATACTTTTGCTATTTCAACTCTCAGTATTCCCCAGCCACTATGCTGCTAAAGTTACTGAGTCTGAAAAACATTACTTTAGACCAGGGGTCTGCAACCTTAAACACTCAAAGAGCCACTTGGACCTTTTTCCCAGAGAAAAGAAAATACGGGGAGCCGCAAAACTTGTGTGTGAGGGGGTGTGTGAACTTGATTAAAGAGTTTAGGCTATAGTTTAGAAATAGAGGCTGCTGTGCATGAGTTCTCTCTCTCTCTTTTCTCTCTCTCTTTCCCTCTTTTTCTTTTTCCTCTCTCTCTCTCCCTTTCTCTCTTTCCTCTCCCTCTCTCTTTCCTTCTTCTCCCTTTCTCTTTCCTCTCCCTTTCTTTCTTTTTCCTTTTTCTTTTTCCTCTTTCTCTCTCCCTCTTTCTCTTTCCTCTCCCTCTTTCCTCTCTTTCTTTCTTTTTCCTTTCTCTCTCTCCTCTCTCTCCGTTTCTTTCTTTTTCCTCTCTTTCTCTTTCCTCTCTTTCTTCTCTCTCTTTCTCCCTCCCCCGTCTCCTCTCCCTCTCTTTTTCTCTCCGTCTCTTTTTCCTTTCTCTCTTTCTCTTTCCCCCCTCTCCTCTCCCTCCTTTTTCTCTCCCCCCTCTCTCCTTTCCCTCTCTTTCCTCTCCCTCTTTCTCTCTCTCTCTTTCCTCCCCCCCTCTCTGTACCCCCCCTCTCTCTCCCTCTCTGCAATCTTCTGCCCACCTGGCAAGCTAGCTTCAAGCTGTTCTCCAACAAGCTGACACAGTCTTATTTGGCTGGCTCTCTCCTGCCCTTCCTGCTTCCTTTTTCCTGCAGAGACACAGCCAAGGCAGAAGCCCGCCCAATAAGCTTATCAGCTCATCGGAGAACACCGTGAGGCCACTCTCTTTTTTACACACACACAGGGAGAGAGAGGGGGGGAGAGGGAGAAAGAGAGAAAGAGAGAGAGAGAGAAGGGAAGCGCAAGTGTCTCTCTCTGTCTCTCTCTGCAAATGGCAGAGGAGGCTGGGAGCCGCAGGTTGCCGACCCATGTTTTAGATTAAAATCAAACGAGAAAAGTGTGGAAACATTAATATGTTGTTTCTATCATTCTGTTCTGGACTATAGGCACATTTATTTTTTTAGTCAAGTTTGAGCAAGGTTGATTACTAGGTATTCCCTCAATTACCACTTTTATTTCTAGCACCAGGAAACATATAATGTGGGCAATTCTGCCAACAATTTCTTATCTTAAGATTTCATTTATTATCCAGTATGACTATTATATTTATCCTATTGCATATTTTCCTAGTATGTAGATGACCAGAAAAGGCAAGTACTAGATAAAAGTTACAGATTTCTCAAAGAGCTGATTATAAACAGACTTTCTAAGATAACAAAGAACAGAGTAGAGTGATGGTTTTTCCTAAAAAGCATATACAACACCTACATTATAATACCATCTTTGCAAAATACTACTATAAAAGCAGTACTTGTAAAACTGGTTCTGGCTATAAATAACATCTAGTATAACTATGTCAATAAATTAAAATATGCCTGAAAACAAATGTAGCATAGTAATTTATGAAGCACGTGTTCTTAAGTTACTTCTTAACTCATTAACTTTTAGGCAATTGCATCATCTTGTAGACCAATCTACAAGGTTCCTTAAATAAAAAAAAGTGAAAGAGATAAAGATGGACTCTTATCTATTTTTCTTACGCCAATTCAAAAATTTACAGCTTTGAACAGATCTATTAAAGTCAAAACAATTTAGATTATTTGTATTAATTTTAAATTAATCTGCAACACTCCATATAAAATATGATTAACCCTGAATTAAACAAAAATTAAACTTGATTATAATTGATAATTATCATTGCATAAAATAAAGTCAACAAAGCCAAAGAACATCGGAGTAGGATTTTAATTCATCTAAAAATAGCACTTACCACCTTCTGTCCTCTACCTTCAGAAAAGGATTTTTCAGTTTACCTATGTAAAAGAATTTAAACTAAAAATTATACAAATATTTATCGGGGTGTGTGTGTGTAGCCTCCAGTCTCCTAGTCATCTTTGTTGCTCTTTTTTGTACTCTTTCTAGAGTTTCAATATTTTTTTTCATATCACAGCGACAAAAATTGGATTCAGTATTCCAAGTGTGGTTTTACCAAGGTATTATAAAGTATATTAACACTTCACATGATCTTGATTCTATCTCTCTAATAATGCAGCATAGGATTGCACTGGGTTTTTTTGGCAGCTGCAGCATATACTGCTGGCTCATATTTAAGTGACTGTCCACTAGGACTCCAGTTACTACTACTACTGAGCTACATACTACCTATACTATACCTGTACATTTGTTTTTTCTTGCCTAAATATAGAACCTTACTTTTTTACCATTAAATTTCATTTTGTTAGATACAACCCAATGTTCAAGTCTGTCAAGATCCTTCTGTATCTTAAAGCCTATCTTCTGGAGTGTTGGCTATTCCTGCCAGTTTGGTATCATCTGCAAATTTGATAAGTTTCCCCTCTATCCTCTCATCTAAATTTTTCTATCTTATCAAGTAGTAGGTTGTGGTCTACTTTATCAAATGCCTTACTGAAGTCCAAGTAAATTATATCCACAGCATTTTTAGTCACTTTGTCAAAGAATGCAATAAGATTTGTCTAGCATAATCTGTTTTTGACAAGCCTATGTTGACTTTTATTATGACTCTGTTTGCCTCTAGGCAGATTCGTTGCTAGATTATCTTTTCCATTATCTTCCAAATATTGATGTTAGGCTGATAGGTCCCTCCCCCCCTTTTTTTTAAAGATGGAAACTACATCAGCCCTTTTCCAGTTCTCTGACAGCCCCCGATATTCCAGGATCTTTGAAAAATATGCCAGTTCCTTCAGAATTTTGGCTTGTGATCCATTGGTCCTGGTGATTTGAACTTGTCTGGAGCGGACAGGTACTTTCTTCCCATTTTCCTGCCTATTTTAGCTTGTATCCCTAATCTGTTTTTTTACGATACTGTTTTTGATAGGTTGGACTGTTTTTTTCCCTTTGTGTAAAGATAGATGCAAAAACGAGTTAAGCAGTCTGCTTTCTCCCTGTTATTTGTCATCTTCTTGCCATTTTTTCTATTAGTTTCCTTTTTTTCTTGCTTTTTACATGTTGAAAGAAGCTTTTTTGTTATTTTTGATTTTTATTGCAAGCCTTAATTCATTTTGAGCCTTAGCTCTTCTAACTTCATCTTTGAAGGCTCAGGCTATTTGCTGATATTCTGCCTTAGTTATGTGCCCCTATTTCTATTTTTTATACTTGTCCTTTTTGTTTTTCAATTTATCAGAGTTCTTTGTGTAGCCAGGCTGGTTTCTTTTGAGTTCTGTTATTTTTCCTCTTCACTGGAATTGTGCTAGACTAGGCTTTTATCATTTCTCTTTTCAAAATTTCCCAAGCTTCTTGGGTTGTTTTCCCCTTGAGGATTCTCATCCCTGGAATCCTTCTCAAGCTCTCTCTAAGTTTATTGAAATCAGCTCTCTTAAAGTCCAAGACTCTAGTTTGACTTCATTCTATTTCCTGTGGCTGTAATGTTCAATTCCAATATTGCATGATCACTCTCCCCCAAAAAATTCCTGTAAGTTAAACACCATCTCTCATTTCATCTGTTAGTGAGAATTAAGTTCAATATGGCTGACCTCCTAGTTCCCTTCTCTAGTTTTTGAGAGACAAAGTTGTCTGCTAGGTTTGTCAGGAACCTGCTTATCTTTCACTTAATGCAGAGTTTGTCTTCCAGTTGATGTTGGGATAGTTAAAGTCCCATTACTCTTATGATGTGCTTCCAACTGACTTGCAAAAAATTAATTTATTTCCTGTTTGGTTGGGTGATCTGTAATATGCATCTATGACAATGTCATTCTTTTTGTTTTTATATTGACTCAAATGTATTCAAGACGGTTTTCATGACTGTTCTGCTTATTTCTGTAGAGATGTAGTTATGTCTTTTATATATCCATTTCTTCTTTTATTACCGACATGTCAAACTCGCGATGTCATGTGACGTATTGGCACTGTTTTGCCATTGCCGGCAATGGGGTGGGCGCGGCTTCGGCAGTTTGATACCGCGGGTCGGCAGTTTGATACCCCTGTTTTATTAGGTCAGTTTCTTTTAAACAATTTAAATCCCTCTAGCTGTATATTCCATTCATGCATTTCATCCCACTAAATTTCCGTAATGGCAACAATATCATATCTGCCCTTGTGTACTTGAATTTCTAGTTAATTCTGTTTATTGCTCATACTTTGTGTGTTGGTGTAAAGACATTTTAGTCCTTTTTAACTAACCCTGTCCTTGCTTTCTATATAACATGTTTTGTTTCTGAGCCCCCCCTTTTCCTCGCCACCTTTTTAATTAGTGCACATAGTATGGCACATACTATCAAAAGTTGATTTTCCTTGATAGCAAGGTTGATATTCTTAACTGCACAAACCTAGTTCTTAGAAACACTGATGACCCTGTTGGTTTTAGATTGCTAGGGACAAAAATATTCTGTATCAATTAACTCTCTGTCTCCATTATTAAGAAAAACCTTGAATTTACTTCTAAATAATTCAGTATCTTTCTTTGATGGATGCAAACCATCTCTTTTGTATAGCTTTTCATCAGACCAGCTGCAAACATCATGACAAACATAACCAAAATTTATACCTCTCACATTAAACTCCGCTATACAGTAGTGGTCAAAATTGTGGAAACCTTTTGGGAAAAGTGTATTTTTGAGGTTTGATGGCTAATTACACCACTTTTTTTGGAGGAGTACCATAAAATTATATATCAATGGAAAGATAATTTAATCAAGAAAGTAATGCAACAAAGGTTGTTCAATTATCTGTACTGTATTCTATGAAACGTTATAGCCAAATAACCAAAAAAAGGAAGCACAACTTGCTTAGGTTGACAGGTAGCTTTTCTTCATCTGATTGTAGCCAATGAGCATGAGTGTTTAGAGAGCCAATCAGGTGTCATCTTGTTTTGACAATGAGCCAGTCAGATCATAGTAGGATTCAGTTATTGATGTCATGCTGAGAGGAGGATATTTGTCAGTGTGTTATGTGATAGCTATCAAGTTGGTTGGAGTTTTTTTTTCATTTAGTGAGCTTGTAAAACACAATAAAATTAAAGTAATGGTGCAAAGAGTTGACTGGTTGCCCAGAAAGCAATGTAAAATAGTATTATTAAGTGAACAAGGGTACAGTTATAAAGAAATTAGAAGAAAAAATGGTGGAAACTTAACCAAAGGTGACATTTCTACTGTACACTTTTCCCAAAAGGTTTCCACAATTTTGGCCACTACTGTATGCTGGCCTTTTCTTTTTGCTCCTTATATATAGGTAAAACCTCTGAAAAAGGAAGACTACAGGCTATCCTGCTAAGTTACTGTCCCAAGCTCTGGAAATCATTCTGTACAGAAAGAACATATTTTTCAGATAGGTCATCCGTGCCAAGATGTACAACAGCAGCAACATTATAGTCTTTACTAGCATTTTTACTATCTTAACAACGCACCTCTTTTCTCTGCTGGCAGTAGCACCAGGCAGACACCTCACCTCTTTCAAAACCTCCACATCCTTTCCTAAATTGACATCTCTTACAATTGAATCACCAACCAAAAGGTGGCTAGATACCCTGCTTATTAGATATATAATTTGTCCTAAAACTATATTTGGTAGCAATATTAGTTGTGTCTTGAATACTTACTTTTTACTTTTTGGTCTGCCGATCCTTTCTCCTATTTAAGAGAAATAATATTACTATAGTTAGAGATTTTTATAATTTACAATTTACATATTCAATAACTGACCTCTAAATAGCTTTAAATATTTGTGAAGTGTGAGCTACCAAACCCATAGTTTTTGGGTTTCAACAATAATTGGAATTGAGATTGCCATTGTTAAGCGATATGGTCATAAAGCATGATATCATGTGACTGCATTGCTGGTGATGGCAATCCAGGCATTCCTGGTTGCCATCAAAACTCTAAGACAACAGGTGGGTCATTAAGCGGGAAGGGCGGGAATGCAAGATATGGAGCATGGAGATGCCACAGGGAAAATAGGAGAGGCTCAGTGCAGGTGAGGGGAAATGCGGGAAAGGAGAGCATACTGGAGCGCACAGAAACAAGGGAAGGAAGGCGTAGGTGCATGCAAATTCAGAGAGGCCAAAGAAAGGAGGGTATAATGCAGTGGGAAAGAAGGCTGGAGCAGAGCAGCTTGTGACTTCCCTCAAAGCTTTCCATTGAATTTGCTTGTGGAAAGTCAGTAGAGAAAGTCACAAATGGGGAACACATGATCATGGAGCGCTGCAACCTGCATGCCAAATGCCCAAATTGCTGTTATGTGACAGAGAAGGTGCTGGGATAGATATAACTGTGACTCAATTGTAAACACCACTTGTTCAGTGCCATTTTAATTTCAAGCTGAATGCATGGTCAATAAGCAAGGACTACAATTCTTATTTGTGATAAAAAAAATCTTTTTGATTTAAGTAATCACATCTTAGGCTAGAATACTAAAATACACATGAACAAATTGGGAGGAGGATTGAGTGTGCAACTATAAATTCCCATCCTTTCTGTTTATTTACCCCATACTTTCTAAAAACAAGTAAATAAAATGAATGGGTTACATTCTATATTTTATATCCTAGCTCAACTTTAAGCCTAAGTTAATATAGAAACTCTGGATAGTTAGGCAGTGTTAACTATAATCTTGAGTTTGAACTGCCTTCAAAAATATCCTTTCCTAATTTAATTACAAATTGTCTATTAAGTGTTAATAGTATATTATAAATAGTGAGCAAAGTTCAAGAACTATATGTCTATATGAGTACTAATACTATTGTAAAATGTTGGAAGATATATGGAACCAGTGACGTCATATCTATGTCCAATGTGTTTTTAATTTTGTATTATTAATAAAAATTTATATATATATAAAAAAACAAATTGTCTATTATTCACTCTTTCAAATTCCTGGATTAAACATAGCTTCTGTACTTTTCTAACAATGATTCTAGGTGGCCCAGTAAGAATTAAACCAACAAAACATAAAGATAAAAATGTATAATAGTATATGGAAATGATCTTGAGGCACAAGGGAGGAAAATGCTTTTTAGGTAATGATCAGACAAGAGACGGAGGAGCCCCCAGTGATTCAACAGTAGAAGAAAGAAACTCAGGAAGGATTCGCCCTAATTGATCAGACTGTTTATAGAATTAGATCAACTGGCAGTTTTTCTTGTCTGTTTTACCTGAGAGGGCTGACAACACCTAAATTAACAATAATATATTATATTTCTAGTTCTAAAAATCCAGTATTAATCCATACAGAACAAACATATTAAATGAGGAACCCATCATGTAGATCAGAATATTAATTTGTCTAACTAAAGTTGAAACAGAAAAGTTTATTTTCTCATGTTCTTATTTCAGGAATGGGCAACCTTTGATAAACAGAGCCCATGATAGACAACAATGCAAAGTGAGCAGAATTGTGTCTTACACACTGATACCAGGATTTTCTGAATTTTGAGTGTGTGTGAAATTTTATACTTTACAATGCTAAGCATTCTTTAGTGGTTTGCACTAATATTTTTAAGTCTTTCCCATCTGAAAATATCAACAAGATGAATGGAGCTTTATGCTTTCACACATCTATGAGGCCTCAGTCTTTCTCTTGCAAATTATGAATAAAATATTAAAATAGCAATTTTATATAATTTATTTCATATTCACTGCTTTTTTGCTATCTTTCTTGGAAATCAAGTAGTTTACTTACCACATTGTTGATTTCTGTGCCTGATTTCTTAACCAAAAAGAGATCTTTTTTCTTTTGATCAATATAGTTCTTAATATCTTTTTCAAAAAGAAAAGAATAATTTAAATTATTTTATGTCATCTAAGTTATTTAAATGGAACAAAGTCTTTTAATGAAGGGAATAAAAATTAGCTTTATTTTAAAAATACTTGCCATCAATGTGAAGTATTTTCACTCCCCAACTCAAAGCATTTGAGAGTATACTACCAGAAGGTATCAATTCCTGAAATATAAATATTGAATATTTCAATCATTAAATTTTGGCATACAAATATTTAAATACAACAAGAAAACTTGGAATGTAGGTACTCTATATCCTCAGCCTCCTTCAACCCTCTTAATAGAATAAAGTACAAAAGCAAAATTAATTGCATTCCTTATGGCACTATGGAAATAAGGTTTGTCTAATTTAAGCTTAGTAAACACAGCACTATGTCTTATTAAAAACAATTATATACAGGTCGACATCAACATACGACCACAAATGGGAACAGAATCTCAGCCGTCAAGAGAAATGGTTGTTAAATGAGACAGCCACATGTCTGCAGAGAAGATTACAAATGACCATCATATGATCACAAGGTGCTTGACAATGGTCATAAATGCAGATAGATGGCCAAGCACTCAGATCACAATTAGCCAACTTTGGGGGAAAGGGGGCATGGTAACAATATTATATGAGTCAGAAGTAATATACGGGCCATAAGCACCCTTCCAAGGTCATCATAACTTTAAATGGTCATTAAACAAATGGCCATAAGTTGAGGATATCTATGGGAAAAAAGACATGTCAAATATCTGATTTCATAACCTAGCATTGCCAAAAAGCCATCCTAAAATCACTTACCAGTATTTATCCATTAGCAAATTATGTAAGTTTCAAATGTAAATAATGATAATAGGTAAGAAAGCTAATTTGAGATGAAATAATAAATGTTGTTAAGTGATATGTACCTGATCCTTGATTGCCTTTTCCACTAAAAATTTTCCTCTACTCATGCGCACCTATATTGAAGAAGAAATAAAGAGTATGTGTGGGTTACAGCTGTTAGTGCACACATAGGGTTATTAAAAATAGTTACTTAATGAAGTTTATTACTTTGAGTTTTTTAAAGATTCACAAAATTACTTAGGTTAGTATGATATTAAAGTTAGTAAATTAGAATTAATAGATTAGTGACAGCAAATCTGATGTAGTGATTAAGGAATCATGCCAGAAACAATGAGTTTTAGTCCTTCCTTAGGCAAAAAGCTAGATGGATGACCTTGAGCTAGTTACTTTCTCCCAGTCCTAGGAAGGGGGCAATAGTAAACCACTTCTGAAAACCTTGCCAAGAAAACTGCAGGGACTTATCCACATATGTGAGATAGGCCTCTACTCCAATCAGCTGACAGTAAGGAGACTGAGACCTCTCTTGGCTTTGGGGAAGCCAGCCCATGTAGGTAAAGAGGCAGTTCTGGGACAAGCTTCCCCAAATCTTTGTCTTGGTTTACCCCCTCCCTCCTTCCCTCCCTTTTTATTTTCAATTAAGAAAACAAACAAACAAAAAAAGAGCTGGGAGGGACAGACTTCTCCCTCTCCCTCCACTAGAATTAAATTGTTTGCCTCTGCCCTCCAACCTCAATGTTCTTTAACCACTTAATTTCCTAAATTTATTGCATGCCTAGAAAGAGGGCGACAAACTCTTTAAGTGACTTACCTTGATGAGTGACTGGCAAGCTAAAGAGCAGAGGAAAAGAGTGGAAACTGAAAGAAAATACTTTTTCAATGAGAGCTCAGCACATTCAGCAAATGGCTGCAGCAGAAGCTAGGTCCTAAAGGGAATCAGACAAGCAGCAAAAAGCTTGGAAACCTTTGGAAAACTTTCTGCTGTTTGTTTGACTCCTTTTAGAATCCTGTTCCTGCTGCAGCTGTTTGCTGCATGGGCTATGCTCCCAGTAACTTTGCAGAGCATTTTCTTCTCCACTGTAATAAGATCTTGCTCTTGCGGTTGTTCTCAGATTGAGAATTTATTACATTATCTTTTCTATTATCTAATACATTTGTCCATCATACAATGCAAAGCAATGGTCTACATATAGCAAAGTTTGTATGAAGAAAATAGGTTTTCTTTTATCTAATTTTAAAAATGTTTTGAGCATAGCTCACCAAAGATTAATGTAAATCTTGTGGAAGTAAAATGACAGAGTAGGTATGTGGCCATTGTTGAATTAAATCTTTCTGTTTTAATTCTATACACACACATGTATATATAATTCAATCTCTTCAATTCAAGCTTGTGTCTACTTTTATACAAATATATGCTGTGTTTAGAATAGTATGTATAAAATAAAACAATGCAATAGAAGTAACTTGGTTAAATACTTCTGAAAATGTGATTTTAATAATAAAGAAGAAAGCCTGAAATGGAATGTTTTTCAATATAGATCAGGAAAGAATGAAAAGATTGTATCACAGCACAAAATACAACAAATGTTTTAGCCTTACAGGTGCTGTTAAATTAATGGCTTCCAAAATATCTTGCTATTATCTATGCTGTCTAAAGTCCTAGTTCAACATTATATGATGGGCTACAGCAGTGGTTCTCAACCTTTTTAATGCCGCGACCCCAACCGGTTGTAAGTCGAGGACTAATCAGGTCGTACGTCGAGGACTAAACCAGTCGTAAGTCGAGGACTAAACCGGTCGTAAGTCAAGGACTACCCAACCAGTCGTAAGTCGAGGACTTTCCCTGCCCGGGAGCGCCGTGCATGCGTGGTTCCGTCCCCTGCGCCGGCTGAGGCGTAGCTGGCAAGTGGCAGAGACGGAGCAGGCCGACCACCAGCTGGCCCAGCCCAAGGGAGGTAAGGCACCCACCGGAAAAGGGGGAAAAAATGGCAGACAAAAAAAATGGCGGACAGCCTTGCTTGGCGACCCCCATGAAATGGTCGATCGACCCCAAATGGGGTCCCGACCCACAGGTTGAGAACCACTGGGCTACAGGTTTCCCAGAGTATTTTCATGAAACCTTTCTCAGCTCAAGGAACTGCCTAAAGTTTGACTAGCTTTGAAAGATATAAAAAGTTATAAAGAACTTTCTTTCCTTAACATGCAGCATTTGTGCAGGGTTAGTAGAGAGTAAAGGAAGAAGTAAGAATGAAACTTACCGTGTCGGCCAGCTTAAATGTACTACCCTCAGTCTTGTCTCTTCTGCTGCTTGGATGAGGTGAACTATTCCCACCATTACATACAGATTCTGGGCTTGGGACTGAAGATACTTGTCCAAGGGCTGCAAATTTTGCTTCTTTTTTATTAGAGATCAAGTAATTAATGTCTTTGCTGAGGAATTCTTCAACTTTCTAATTGAAAAAAAAAGAAGAAAAATATAATTTTGGAATGGGAACACTATAGATTATACTCAACATAGCTTTAAGGTATCTAATATTCCCCCTTCACTAATATTTGAGAAATATTGCTTACTTCACAGAATCTCCAATTCTCATTCATTGACTATAAGCAGCTAGATTGGGAGAAGGATTATGTTAGGATATACAAAAAGAGTATTTCAAATCACAAATGTTTCAAAAATTAATGTAGATCATGCAATATAGTTAATATAACATGCCACAAATATATTTATAATATGCAGGTAATCCTGGACTTATGACCGAAACTGGGACTGGAATTCCTATCACTAAACAATGCAGTTGTAAAGAGCAACATTACATTATACATTCTGTTGTTGTCATTAATCATGAATCACGAATCATTAAGTACCTATCCCAATCCAAGCCATTCTGGGTTTGATTCCTCCCAACTTGAAGCTTGGTAAAATAAGGGAATTCCTCCTCCTCCCACGCACCTATCTTCACCATATCTCTGACTTCCCCCCCCCTCAACCTTTCTTACAGAGCAGCAAGCAGTCCCCAAACTACATTTCTAGGCAGCTACTTGTCATGCCACTGCTCTGGGGCTTCTTGGTATGCCATGGCTCTCGGGCTCTAAGAAGACCACACCATGGCACAAAGCCATCACCCTGGAAAGCCGAAGCAGCATGGCATGAAGCAATTGCCCATCAGTGTGGTGCAAAGCCACAGCCCAGCATCATAGTTCACAGCACTGCTCCAGGAGGTCCCAGCAATGCAACACAAAGCCTCTGCCCCAGGAAGTCCCAGCTGCCCTCAACTCTGAATAAAATAATTTGATAGAAAATTTTGGAGAAATGGCATTTTTTTTATAAAAAGACCCTAACCATGTAGCATTAAATGTAGCTGAAAGGCAGGCTGTAAAGAGAGAGAAAAGCTAGGAATTTGGACTTAGCAAGAATATAATATACTCAAACTGAATCTGCATTATTTCTTTCCTATCATAAAGCAAAACATACATATTGACTTACCCCTCCTAGTTCCTTAAGATCTTTTGCAATTTTTTCAGAGAGGATGTTAGATGGAATATCAAGATAGAACACTTTCCCAGTAAGTGGTTTGCATTTTAGTTTATCGGGCTTTGTAGAATCTTTCTTTACACTTTTCAGGGGAGGGTTGCTTCTTTCTCTTCTTTCTTGCATATCACCTGCAATCAAAATAACGAATGTGATCCTTATCAGAAACTTATCTGTTTAATCCTTAAATTGTGTTTTGAAGCAAAAGAGGATTATTGAAAAGTATATATAGGTATTTGAGCCTTGATATTTGAGGTATCAAGACTAGGAAGGAATATTAGGTATGTTTGCTGCCTTGAGTTATAAATAAATAATATACAAATATGGCTAAATTTCCCCTTCTATCACCTCTCCCAAATATTGTCCGTGGTAGATCTGCACAATGCAGACTGGAAATAGAGTTTGGCTGAAGAGGGTTTGGACGCAGCTGCTTTTATGTAAGGTGGCCCTTTTCAGAAGGGCCAGGACATACTGTAGCACCACAGCACTAAGAAAAGCAGAAGAGAAACAAGTTGCTTGACATCTTTCTCTGCAATGACTATCGTAAAAACTTTGTATTCCAACACACAGCACCCAAACTACCGCACAGTCAACCACCCTGCAAAATCTAATTCTACCATACATAAAGGGAGTGTTGGAAACGTCAGAATTCTTCTAGTAATAACAATAGTGCACAAACTAACAGGCACACTCCTCCAGGAATTATCCAGAACCAAAGACAAGATACAGAAGGATGAAAGAAACAATGTAATTTACAAAATCAACTGTAACAATTGCAAACAATTCTACATGGGACAAACATCACATAAATTGAAAACCATAATCCATGAACACCAGCTCATTCAATTGCCATGATCCCAAATCCCACAATGAAACTGAACAGCACCAATTCAATTGGAGCAATACAAGAACCATTGGCTACACTATCACCTGCCATGCATGCGAGTTTATCAAAGCCTGGCACTCCACAAACAATTCCATAAACTGACACATCAACCTACAACCAGCCTATGCATCCCTGAGAAGGGGCGTTGTCTTACCTGAACGCCTTTTCTCAGTACGGAGATGGAGAATCCACCGGTGGGTTTTCATTGGATGCCTGCTCCTGAGACCAAGTAGCCAAACTTTGACACGCCCCCTGTTGCTGTGAGACCCAGTCTTATTGAGGGCGAAGGCGGCTAATGATGCACTAGGTATTGGCTCTCCTACCCCTAATAACGGCCTGACTGACCTAAGGGTGGGTGTGGATTCTCCATCTCCGTACTGAGAAAAGGCGTTCAGGTAAGACAACGCCCCTTCTCCAGTACAGGAGATGGAGAATCCACCGGTGGGACATACCAAAGCCTCACTGTCCCAACGGGTGGGAATCAGGCAAGGCCGAATCCGCGGTCCCCGCAATCACCTGTTGGAGTACCCTCCTACCAAAGGAGGCGTCAGCCGAGGCGAAGCGGTCAATTTTATAATGGCGCACGAATGGGGAAGGTGAAGACCATGTCGCAGCTCTGCAAACTTCCTCGATGGAAGCCTGAGTGGCCCACGCCGCAGATGTTGCAGCGCTGCGAGTGGAGTGCGCCGTGATACGATCTGAAACCGGCAGGGAGGAGGACTTATACGCCTCCGCGATGCAGGCCCTAATCCACCTGCCAATGGTGGAGGTGGACACCCTCTGTCCTAGAGAGGACGGACGAAACGAGATGAAAAGGGCCTCAGACTTCCTAAAGGGCGCTGTGCGTTTGATGTAGCGCTTTAGTGCCCTGCGAACGTCTAGTGTGCGCCACTGACGTTCCAGATCGTGAGAAGGATTGGGAGAGAAATTTGGTAAAACGACCTCCTGAGTCCTGTGAAAAATCGAGTTGACTTTAGGTACAAATGTAGGATCTAAGCGAAGGACCACACGGTCCTGATGGAAAACGCAGAGATCCTCCCTGATTGAAAGGGCAGCTAGTTCCGAGATACGTCTGGCAGACGTGATAGCTACAAGGAACGCGACCTTAAGAGACAAAGCCCGCAAAGATACCATGTTAATGGGTTCAAAGGGGGGTTTGACGAGCGCCCGAAGTACCCGAGGGAGCTCCCAGGAAGGGTATTGGTGCACCACGGGAGGTCGGGAGTTGGATGCGCCTTTAAGAAAGACACGGATCCTAGA
>NW_015386417.1:511106-564756 GCF_001527695.2 Protobothrops mucrosquamatus
ATAAATGTTGAACAGGAGAGGCGAGAGGACCGACCCCTGTGGTACCCCACAAGTGAGGCGCCTCGAGGTTGACCTCTGCCCCCCTGCCAACACAAATTGCGTCCGGTCCGAGAGGTAGGAGGAGAACCACCGTAAAACGGTGCCCCCCAACCCCCCTAACCGGTGCAACAAGATACCATGGTCGATGGTATCAAAAGCCACTGAGAGGTCTAACAGGACCAGGATAGAGGAACAGCCTCTATCCCGAGCCCTCCAGAGATCATCAACCAACGTGACCAATGCCGTTTCCGTGCTGTGCCCAGGCCGGAAGCCGGACTGGCGCGAGTCTAGATAGACAGTTTCCATCCATTTTTTCTTGTCCTGCCTTCTGGTGCTTTGGAAAATAAGTTGATCCCCTTCTTGTTTGTGGCAGCCCCTCAAATACTGGATTACTGCTCTCATGTCACCCCTAGTCCTTCTGTTCTCTAGATTGGCCATACCCAAATCCTACAACTGTTCTTCATATGTTTTAGTCTCCAAGCCTTTAATCATCTTAGTTGCTCTTCTCTGCACCTTTTTCACAGTCTCAACATCTTTTTTGTAGTGCGGTGACCAAAACTGTATGCAGTATTCCAGGTGTGGTGTTACTGAGGTTTTATAAAGTGGTACTAATATTTCATGTGACTTTGATTCTGGAAACATGTTTTTAAGAAGATAGATAATTTCCCTAGCTAGCTAATATTGTTTCCTCTAATTGGCTTCCATAGTCTCACAAGATAGGCACTAAGCCTGCACAGAGTTAATATTATATTTTTTTAAGCTGAGGCAAAATGACTACTAATCTCAGAAACTCTAAACACAAATTTCTGCTTGATAATATTTGAAGTCCTTTTCAACAATTATTATAATATAAGAGAATCAACTTTGCATGTGCAGGACCATAATTAATATATCATTGCTCTCTCCCCATCTTTTCCGCCTGCCTATTGCCCATCTTGAGCTATCCAGTCCTGGAGTCAATTTTTCACCATCTCATACCCACTTTTGGATTGGTTTTAATTCGCTACTCACGAGACAGAGCTGTCCTTTGAGAGCTTTGATCCTGGAACTGTATGAGTTGGCCAGGGCCTTGAGGTAGAGCATGAAGACGCTTGAAGAAAGGATGGAGACAGAGAGAGAGAGAGAAAAAAAAATAATAATTATAATATTACTCCAGATGGTACAATCCTTAGGATGTGAGACTCCTTTTCTTCCCATGCCCCATTCTCCAGACTCCTGTAGAAGCCACAATTCCTCACCTCAGAAGCAGAAACAAGGGCGCAGAAAAGGCGACTGAGCCCACAAATCTCAAGAAGTTTTGGGCACCAGCAGGTAACTCTGACACAGCCTTGCTGACCACATTCCACATGGTGGATTGATTACGGAACGGGCCACATGCTTTTGAAGGCGGCAGTCTGTAGGGAAAATAGGGAGTGAGATGGTAGCTGGCAGGGAATGGAATTAAAAACATTTTTTATTTACTTAAATATAATATTCTTGCTCACTTTGCTCACTCATCAAAGCATAACATGGTTTGCTTGTTTTTGAATCAAAAGAGTTCTGTGAATAGCAATAGCTCTTAGACGTATATACTGCACCACAATGCTTTACAACCCTCTCTAAGAGGTTTACAAATATTGCACCCAACAATCTGGGTTCTCATTTTACCGACCTCGAAAGGATGGAAAGCTGAGTCAACCTTGAACCGGGGAGAATCAAACTGCTGGCAGTCGGCAGAATTAGCCTATAATACTGCATTCTAATCACTGTGCCACCATGGCACATTGGTTATTGGTGTGTAAACCATAGCTTAAGGTTTACTCTTTGCCTAAAGGTAGCCAAATCGGGTTTATTGTGTAAACTATAATTGAGCAACATTGGCTTAGCAACACTTTTAATATTTTACTTTTACAGACGCTGCCAACGTTGTTACACTGTGGAGTATATAGATTTCATATGATGTCCCAAGATGAAAATCAACAAAAATATTTATTGGAGCTTGCTCCCTGTTAAGATTATAGGGCACTCTAATACTTACACGAATATGCTATATAGGGCTGGGACACAGGATATCATGAGTCCCAGGAGCAGAATTAAAAGAAAAAAAGAGTTGGAGCTTGAAGCACGAAACGTGCGTTCAGCTGGACGGCAGTTGGTATAAAGGGTGAGCTAGAAGAAGGGAGAAAAAAAACCAATCAAAACTCTAGAGCAGCATTTCTCAAACTCAGCAACTTTACAATGTGTGGGCTTCACCATCCCAATTCTGGGGAATTCTGGGAGATGAAGTCCCTCTATCTTAAAAGTTGTTGAGGTTGAGAAACACTGCACTGGAGTCTGGGATCATGTCCATTTTTTGTTGAAAATGTTTCCAATTTCTTAGAAATCATTTGCTGTCATTTTCTTCACTATTTTCATAAAACTGGGACTGGATCAAAATTATTTTATATTTACATTTTTAGAAATGTATGCTCAAAATGGTTTTTAAAATTGTTCTTGTTTTCCTTTTAAGCCATTTTTCAAATGCCCATGAGATAGATCCTTGCAATGAAGGTGCTCCATCTTGGTATTCTGTTATTTTTAGCTATTTGTGGACATGGGTCTGTGACAGTGCTTCTCAACCTTGCCAGCTTGACGATGTGTGGCCCTCAACTCCCAGAACTGAGGGTGGGAACATAGGATGAAGGCAGGGAAAAGAGAGATATATTCAAGACTTGCTAAATGGATAGCCCCTCATGACTTGCTAAATGGATAGCCCCTCATGGTAGACCAGGCAAGAACACCAAAGTTATGAATGCTAATTCCACTTTTATTATAAGATTACAGTAGAATCTTGCATGTCTGAATGTGCCTCTCCTCTTCCTGCTTTTACCCTAAGAACTACAAGGGAACGACAAGAGACATTTCAAATTACATTTCTGTCCCACGCTCTTGTTTCTCTTATCTGACTATTGTCTTGGCTGTGGCTCTTCCTCCTGTTCCTCAAGATTATTCTCACAACACATTATAATTTCTTTAAGCTTTCAATCCAGCAATCCCATCAACACTTGCCCCAAGTCTCTATCAACAAACAAAGGTTTCCTTGAAGACAGAAAACAATTTGAAAGCCACTATTCTGGATTTTCCCATAGTAATCAACCAAGACCCCATCCATTGCCCCTTCTCTGCTCCCCCTTGTAATTACACTTAGGAGTTGTTGTAGAATCACCTTTTTCAGGTAGAAGACAGCAGTATATTTGATGGTATTGAGCACTGGCAGAAGAGGGCAGAAAAGGGCTCCAGTCCAGCATAAGGTTTGCCCATATACCAAGTCCAAAATGTTGTCAGGCACCACAAACTCCTGTTCTCCCCACCATTTGATTAAGAGGCAGGAGGGCCAGTATGTCACCAGCATCCTAGAAAAGGAAAGAAAGGGAGAGAAAGTACGGATTTTGTGGCGACTCCTGACTTTCATGTGAAGTCCCGACTTAGCCACATGTTGTTCCAGCCATTCACTTTTTCCTTTATACCAGGTAGTCCTCGACTTACAACCTACATGGACCAAGGGAGTTGTTCCGATGGTTGTGCCCCATCCAGCAGTCACATGACTACACAGTCAGCAATAGGGTCCCATGAAGGGTCCCAGGCTTAAGGAAAGTAACCAAACTATGGATGGTCCTCTAACTTTGACCATAATGGAGCCTGCCTCTTACGGTCACAAATTATGAAGGTTGTAAAACAGTCACTTGTGATTAACCCAATTTTATTTCCTTTTTTTGTAGAGATCATTAAACGAAGGTTGCAGTCACGGGCCGGTTTTGTTGAAAACCGAAAGCAAATGCAGACTTTGGGCAAGAAAATGTCATCACAGGACGCTGCAAACAGCCATAAATGCAGGCTGGTTGCCAAGCACCCCAAATGCAATCATGTGACCACAGGGTTTCCAGTTGTTGTAATGTCAGAACCAGATCACAAAGACCCCTGGAGTGGTCTTTGGTAACTTCAAACAGCTGCTAAACGACTGGTGACAAGTTGAGGACCACCTGCAATCATCCCCTCCACCATCAACAGACATGACAGAACTTAATGACTTACTTTCTGGGAAACTCCACCAACAGTATCACAAGCAGTGTGATCACCAAGTCAAAGATCATCAGCTTGTACATTTCCTGCCCCACCGAAGTCTCCCAGCACTGGAGGGACAGATAAGATTTTTCAGTTTCTTCCTATACCAAATTGCCCATAAAAATTTGCATTCCTCATTTGCCCATATTCTAGAGAGCTATAACTCTTTCAAATAACCCAGGAATTAATTTCAAATTAAATTTTAGTTCTTGTTAGGAGAATGAAGGAACCTGTGTTCCATCTGTTCATTCATTTTGGATTTAGGATTAGGATTAGGATTAAATTATGGGGCAGGTTTAGAGTTAGGGTTAGGATTAAGATTAGATTTGTTTGGCCTAGATTTTGTGTTATTGTAAAGTAACCTGGCTGCAGCCCAGAAGCCACTGAAACCAACGGGGCTCAAATTAGTCATACCTAAACATATTTAAATGTGTAATTTAACTTCCATTAATTACAACAGCTGTATTCCAAATACACGCAGATATGGCTACAAGCATGCAACTGCTGTGTTTCATTTTCTGAATTTTAGGAAATGAGACTCTAGATCAGGGGTTCTCAACCTTGGCAACTTTACGATGTGTGGACTTCAACTCCCAGAATTCTCCAGCTAGCATTGCTAGCTGGAGAATTTTGGGAGTTGAAGTCCACACATCGTAAAGTTGCCAAGGTTGAGAAACACTGCTCTAGATACACCATCCTACTTTTTGTAATCCCTCCACATAGATCTTTCCAATCTTTTTTCCCACAGGAAATCTTTTGAGAAAAATATTAAATAGCAAAATAGTTTGTTTTGACTGGGAATTCTAGACAGTTCTACCTCCTGCATAAAACCACTATTTCCCTTACCGGGTGAAGACGGTTATTATAACCACAGTAACGGCACTTGGAATTCTGTGGGTCCCCATTACAGGTGATCTGCCCCCACAGTGTAACAAGGACCACAATTAGGCTAGCAAAACGCAGGACGACATTCCTGTCAAAAGAAAAGGTACCTGTCAGGTTGCCTAATAACCAAGATAGAAGGGGGATGAAAATCACGTGAGCTGCTCTTGGTCTGTTAAGAGCAGCTGGATCTGTAGAAATCCACAAAGGGTGCGGTTGGAAATATAGTAATAATAATAATAATAATAATAATAATAATAATAATAATAATAATAATAATATAAAGTTGGAAGGGACCTTGGAGATCATCAAGTCCAACCCCGTGCTCAGGCAGGTAACCCTATACCATTTCGTACAAATGGCTGTCCAGTTTCTTCTTAAAAACTTCCACTGAATAGTTATGGAAATAGACATAGTTTAATATTTGCACCTCAACCTGCATCAAAAGGTACAAATTAGAACAACCGATGGAAGATGTCAACCATATACATCACATCCCTGGACCCAGTTCTCAGACTCTCCACAATGTGCAAAGTGGAAAATATTGATTAGATATGCTCTCTAACTTCTAAATTCCAGGGTCCTTCAAAACTGCAGGATGCACTGCTCTAAAAAGCAACTGTTTACTTAACATCACACTTAATCTATAAATAATAAATAAATAGCAAATAATAACACCCACAGCTACTACAATAGACTTCTAGTGCTCACACAATGCTAAGATTCCATACTTCCAAGCGGTCTGCAGAGCAACCTCCATGGCCACCACACAACAGTGTGTCTTCTCTGAAGCCAAAGGACTACCATATACTTAATCTAGTCCAGTCTATTTATAACCTACAACTAGAGAACCACCAGTGCCCTTCAAAATATTGCTTAATCACAAGTCCCAGATGTCCTCAACCCAACAATAGTATTGATCAGGGATGCTTAGATTTGTGCTCATTAGCACCTAGAAAACTATTAATCCTTCACCCTGCTAAAGAAGTGAGGATAGATTTCCAACTATTTCCAAAGGGGAATTGATAATAGCATTATGAAAAATAATTCCATTCTGGAACTTCTTAAAACATGATGGATCTGTCTGGTCCTGCCCATCACTCAAAACAGAATGCCCCATCTACCTTGATGGGAAAGGAACTTGCTCCTGTGCATACACTGGCTAAACATGAAGTCAGTTTAAGAAATCTCTTTCCAGATTTTAGTGTCTTCCTTCCTTTTAGCCCCTGACTGGTGGATTCCCCTGTTTCTTTATCCTTCCCATCTTTGCTATGAAAGCAAGCATCAATAGTTTTTCTTTCTCTATGCAGACCCTTGAACTCAAATGGGTTTACCTTGATAGACTTTTTGTATTAGCATTCATCTCCTTGAATCCTTCTTCTACTTGATATCTTCCCATTTGGTATGTCCACAGTAGAACAATTAAAACGTAAAGAAAGCACCAGAGTCTTACTCCCCCCCCCCTCTTTGTAGCAGGGGTCTCCAAACATGGCAACTTTAAAACTTGTGCACTTCAATTCCCAGAATTCCTCAGCCAATATGGTTGGCTGAGAAATTCTGGGATTTGAAGTCCATAAGTCTTAAAGCTGCCACATTTGGAGACCCCTGCTCTACAGTAAAACATACTCAGTTTTTTTATTTATTTTTTGTACCTCAGAAGTGTGATTTTTATTTGAAAGCTGAGTGGGTATTTCTCAAGAGGCACAAGGAACTGAAAGATCATCGGGACAAGGAGGTTGGCAGCCGTGATGACAGCAGAGGGGAGATAAGCCACCAGCAGTTGCAGGAAGTACTGACTTTTCTCAGGAGAGTCCGTCTGTACCAAAAAAACAGAGGAATTTATTTGGGCATGAATGTTATAGAAAGAAAAACATTATTGAATAGGAGCTTTCTTGGCAAATAAGGCCTATGAGATAGAGAACTTTCTTGGCAAATAAGGCCTATGAGATAGAGAACTGGCTTCTTACAGGTTGACTTACAACCATTTCTATTTTGTAACTGATTTCCTGGAAAAGAAGCAAAAAATCCTCCGAAAGTGAGAAGGGAGGGCACCACACCCCCATCCTTCCATAGACAGAAGCAGCGACTTAATTTTTATGGGGGACAGAAAAATATTGAAATTAACGTAATAATACTACAGTCTGGAAAATGTGAAAATCATGAAAATTGTTAAGACTTTACATCTAAAAGAATATTGATAAAACTACAAGAAAATATTTTTTGCTTTAAAAGTTGGAAAATGAATGGCTACTGACACCTAGTGGAAGAGTAGAGCATAGAACAACAGCTGCATAGACACAGAAATTGGCAAGATGCCCAGAAATAAAGAACCCTTCCTTTGAATCTCAGTGGCTTCTCACCATATAGATAACAGCTGGGAACAGAGAAAAGAAAACAAACTGGGCTACCTACTACAGAGTGAGAACTATATTTGTTTTTAAAAAACCTGCTGATCTTCTGGGATTATAAATACTTACTGAGCTGTGATTTCTAAGATCAAGAATTGTTTGCAGAGAAAGAAAAAACTTGATTTTTGGCTAATCTTCTAGGGGGGATTTACTGAAAAGCTTCTAGGTGATTAAACATTCTGGACTCTAAATCTGACTGGCTGATAATTGTAAGACCCCTGAATAGGAGAGCTATTACAAAATATTGTTTTTAACGGTGCTTTGATAATTGGATACGCATTGGATTATAAAAGCCATATATAAAGATGAGAACTATACAAGATTTGGTTGTTTGGACTTTAAGATTGGCTGGTCTGACAAGGCTAATTACAGAGACTATGGTAATGGTGAAAAACTATCTGGAGGGGGGAGACAAAATGGATGTTACATAGCTATCAAAAAGTGGCAAGAAACACACCTAATATTTCCTTCTGAAGGCCCTAGCCTGGAACATCAAAAATCTGCAGGAACAATACTTCAAGACAAAGCAAATATTTTCCAAGAGAAAATGTATGCAATGCTGCGACAGATTCAAATGACAATGGTTTCAAATCACGATGAGATTAAAAACAATTTTGACAACATAAATGAACACATCTTTAACTTAAACCTACAATTAAAAAACTGTCAGAAAACAATGACAAAGAATGAACAGACAAACCAGATAATAGAATACAAACTAGACGACAGGGACCCAAAGAGGGAAGCTATAAATGAAGAGAACCACAGTCTAATACAAACAAAAGAAAACTTGCAAGATCTTCCCACAATGGAAATGGAAAAGATATCTTATTTTTTGAAATTTCAAAATAAACTTGAAGATAGGAAAGAAGATCTAAGAAAATGGATTATAGAACAGCCAGGAAAATTATTAGAGTTTGGGAGACAAAAAAAACGTACATTCTACCTAACTTGTCTTTTCTATTCCCAACAACATTCACAAAAATACAGGAAGAACCCTCTGGCAAGCTGAATACACTGATTTGGAAAACTACTTCGCAAAAGAAGAAAGCTAGAAATGGATTCAAGATATTTGACTCAACCTACCAGATGGAGTACTATATGGTTAAACACTTGTTTGAATATGGTTAAAAGAATAGATAAATCATGGATATAAAGGGTCCCTACAGTAAGAGAGATAAGATATATAAGTAGTATAGTATTCTTTATAATATATGAAATATATTATAATATATGAAATATATTATAAAAATATTGGGATGGTGTATATGAATGGAAAGTTTGGATATTTAAAGGTAATTAACATTGAGAAAACTATAATAAGAATGGTTTGAATATAGAGGGGAAACTAAGCTTAAATAAGAATCTTGAAAACAGGATATATAGTGACTAAATAAGATGACTTTTATGAAAATAATTGAAATATAAGCGGATCAGAAATGATGTTGTATGCTGATGTTACTGTTATTTGTACAAACACAAGAAAAATTGTTATATTCAACCTTGTATATATTGAAAGTATTAAGAACTATATTTGCTTAATATTGATAAAAGGAGAACACTATTGGAAGAAGAGAAGAAATATCATTAATTAACAGATTGATTATGGAATTATAGAAATTAATTATTACTGATTGTTTTTTAAACATATGAACCCAGACAACATGCTGTTTACTAAGCACTAAAGATTGTTATTGTTAAAAATCAATAAAATATTTTTTAAAAAAGAAAATGACAATAAAGATTATCTTATCTTATCATAAGTCCTTAGTCCATAAGGACTCTGCTTGGATTTTCAGCACCATAATTGCTGCTCATACCCAGCCAGAACTGCTTTTGCGATAATCTAAATGCCTCCACCACAATATGGGGGACTGGTCACAAAGGGGTGGAGCCTTAAGTATTGGGGGAAGCACAACCTCTTAAGGGGTAACTGCGGGCCACATACTTACTTTTCCCAGCATCTCCTGGGAATGGCTCACGGACAGGTAAATACAGTAAAAGGAGACTCCCAAAAGCACTAAAACCAAAATGTTGATCAGGCTTCGCAGGACATAGAGCCCAATTCGCTGGGATGTGGTCAACTCTGCTTGGTGCTTGCGGAAACTGGCTTCTTCCAGGTCCATCTGGAAGTGGGGAAGAAGAGATAAGAAGCATCTGAAGCAGCTCAGAACAAAAGACAATCAAAGCAGCTTTGAAAGATAATCTTGAAAGGTTAAACACATACAGAATACATCTTATCCAGCAGTGTACACCCAGATAAGCAAGGATTGACTCCAAACAACAACCAAACGGAAAACAATACCCTGTCAAGGAACTACCAAGGAGAAAAACCACACCTCCACTAAAACTGGCAGGGCATGCCATTGTATATAAAAAAAGAAGCAAACCCCACACACACTCACACCGATGATGTTACCTACTGTAGTTGGATAATGAAATGTCTCCAAGCAAAGAAGCAAGCTCAGAGAGCACCAAGGGCTCCACAAAATTAGCTTTGCCCAAACCCTCATTGGAGGGTTATATTTGCACATTGTACACAGCCATTTGTTTGAGCATAGTTTGTTGGTTTGTGACCTTGACAATGGTTGTTTTTAAAGCCATGTGGGAACCCAGTCAACTGTAGCTTTCCCAGCAAACTAAAAACTGTCATTACTTTTTAAAAAAAACAAAACACTATCTTGATTACATTACCCTGTAATAACATAGCAACCATATGAGAAATTAAAATTCAGTTAGCAATGCTCCAGCTTATCCCTTTGCACCTTCCTGACAAATCAGAAATCCATCACCCTTGGAAAACATCAAGATGAAAAAGGTTCCCTGTGAGATCCCACTTATCATGCAACTGATAAAAGTTGCATCTATTTTGGGGTGGGAGTGGGGGAAGAACAGTTTCATCGATTGTTGAAAATAATCCAAAAGTTTGTTTCCCCCTGTATCCAGATGCAGAACTGGGGGCAAAACTACATCCCAGTCCTGTAGTTTCTTAGCACCATAGAACAGAAGGTGTGTGTGAGAAAGAAATTTGGTTACAGGTAGTCCTCAACTTAAGACCACAATTGAGCCCAAACTTTCTGTTAACAGTTAAGTCTTGTGCCCCATTTTACAACCTTTTCTGCCACAACTGTTAAGTGAATCACAGCAGTTGTTCAATAAATCTGGCTTCTCCCATTATCTTTACTTGTCAGAAGCCAGTTGGGAGGGTTACAAATGGCAATCCCATGATCCAAGGAAGTGCAACTGTCATAAGTACATGCCAGTTGCAAGCATCCAAACTTTGATCAGGTGACCATGGGGATGCTGCGATAGTGTGAAAAACATCAGAAGTCACTTTTTCTGGTGCCATTGTAACTTTGAACAGTCACTAAACAAATGGTTGTAAGTTGAGGACTACGTGTGTCTTACTACCTTTTTCATGGCTAGCTTCTAGCAACAGAGAGAGGTGAAAGGTTGCAGAAGTTGAGAAGACAGCCGTTCTTAGGCTATGAATAAATGTTTGGTAAAATAATTCCCACTAGGAGTTGGGTCTAAGAAAAAAAAAATTCTATTGGAAGTGACATTAATTCAGGATAAATGGCAGCACTTCTTTTTTTTTTCCCTTCTTGCAGGGAAATGGTTGGCCCAACCCATCTGGAGCATGGCACATTAAAGAGGCTGCTTCACATGCCATCAGACATCTGGTCTTAGCATCTGTCCTTACCCGTAGCTCATAGCGGATGCTTTTGTGCTTTAACTGCACCATCTTATCTTGCATCAGGCTGAAATCCCAGCCGGCAAAGATTTTGTTGCTGTACAATGCAAGGGATGTGTCTTCACTAACCAGGCTTTGTTTGAGACAGAGGACTGACCTGAAGATGGATAGAAGACAAGAAATATTTAAACAGGAGTTTCTTGACAGGTGGATCCATCTGGACCAGAGGCCCCCAACCTTTTGGGCACCAGGGACCGGTTCTGTGGAGAAAGCTTTTTCCACGCCCAGAAGGGATGTGGTTTCATGTGCTGCCTGCATCCAGCGGATGGAGCTTCACTTGTTTGCGCGGCCCAGATGCTGGTATGCCGCGGCCCGGTGCTGGTCCATGGACCGAAGGTTGGGGATCCCTGATCAGGACGGCTGCTTATTGTGGGGAAAAACAATTCTTAAATAAACAGAATCAACTAAATTGAGTTGATATATAGAGATATAAGCCCGCAGGCTGTTAATCTTACAAGAACAATTCCAATAGATTAGGTTTGCTCCATATCTCAACATGCCAATGGAAGAAGTTTTCCTTTCTGGTATCTGGCACTCCCAAAATTGCCCCTTTTTCTTGATTTAGGGAAGATACTTTGCTCCATTTTATTATTTTATTCCTGCCTTTTGGTTTCTGAAGGAAAACAGGAAGTGATCTGCAGTCCATTAGCTATATAGGTAGTCCTTGATTTACAATATTGATTTTGTGACCGTTCGAAGCACTGAAAAAATGACTTGTGACCATTTTTCATATGACTGTTGCAACATCCTCATGGTCACAAGATCAAAATTCAGATGCTGGGCAACTGATTCATATTTATGACAGTTGCAATGTCCCAGGGTCATGTGATCACCTTTTGCAACCTTCTGACAACCAAAGTCAATGGCGAAGCCAGATTCACTTAACAACCCTGTTACTAACTTAACAGCTGTAGAGATTCATTTAACAGCTGTGGCAAACCGCACTTAACAACTGCCTCACTTAGCAACACAAATTTTGGGCTCAGTTGTGGTGGAGGATGTCCTGCAGTAACTTGAGATCCCTTAGCTAAAAGTATGTATGCTTACGTCATCTGTTGCTTATGCATTGGTCTCTCTCACCTTTCTGAGATGTATACATATGAGTGCATTCTTTTGTTAGGTGGGGGTCTCTCTCAATATTTTTTAATTTATTTTTATCCTGCCTTTATTATTTACACAAATAACTGAAGATGGAGAACATATCCAACATACCTTCCTCTTCCTATTTTCCCCATAACAACAACAATAATCCTGTGAGGTGGGTTGGGCTGAGAGAGAATGATTGGTGCAAGTTACCTAGCTGACTTTTATGGCTGAGGTAGGACTTGAACTCATGGTCTCCCATTTTTTAGCCTGGAGCCTGAAATACTAGACCAGGGGTAGGCAACCTTGGCTCTTTTATGACTCGTGGACTTCAACTCCCAGAATTCCTGAGCCAGCCATGCTGAGGGAAAAGGGAGAGGTTTTCAAGCTGAGCCATGCTGGCTCAGGAATTCTGGGAGTTGAAGTCCACGGTCATAAAAGCCAAGGTTGCCTATCCCTGCGCTAGACCAAACTGGCTCTCATTCTTGAGAGGGAGTCCCTCTAGTATGTGTTGCTTAATAAATATTGTACTGAACCTTGATTATTTAATTTGGATCCTGCATTTTGATTCCATCTTATAGAGACCGCAACAGCGCTCACCTCTGAACAATCCAGGCCAGGCAGAAGAGCAGGTAGAAAAGCGTTGTGAGGAGATAAGCAAGAGGGATGTCATAGGCAAAGTTGACAAAGCTGGCAGCCATATTTGGATAATAGCCATAAAACAGGTAGGTTTGTTCTATGAATCCCTGGAGGGAAATAAACATCCACGTCACACGTGCTGGTCACTGTAGCTACTTCCCAAGGTACTGGGAATATATCCTTGGGGATATAATTTCTTACCTTGCCTGACAGAAGATCCATAATATAGGAAAAATAGCTGACCAATCCTTGAGGTACGGGATTGTATTTTTGACATAGTGCATTCACTGGAATGAATTAGAGAGTAAGAATTAGCTTTCGTTCCAACATGCAGGCCCTTGATTTTTGCAAGGGTGGGTCACAGCACATAACCTAATCCTGCTCAAAAAATAAAAATAAAATAAAATAAAAAAATATGGACAAAATACCAGACGCTCTTAGCACCATTCCTGGAAAAAATGGGTCCACCTTGCTACTTTCAATGGGAAACGCATGATCTTGGTTGCTGAAATTGCTTTTTCCAACAACTCATCTAAATTCTCCTTCACAGTACATTTGCAGCCTATTCTTCTAACAAGCCTTTTAGTGATGTCATTTAGGTAATGTTAGTCTTTGACCTTAAAGGTTTTAGGATAATTACTCCTTTAGATGTCAATGCACTTCATTTCCTATTTCAAATTGTCTTATAAACCCATCCCAGCTCTTTGAAAAGCAGGGGGTAATTATCTAATTCGCTTCAAAATGTAGTAACTAATGCTTTATTGATTGACTGATCGAAGAATGGATGTTTTAAACATTTGTGTGCTGTTCCTCAAAATTGAGTTTATTTACTTTCAAATGTGGTAAATGTACATTTCTTATTACTTATACAAGAGCACCCAGTGCATCTGCTTTATAGGTCTTCCCTGGCAGCATCACAAATATATTTTATTGATGAGAGCTCAAATGGCAAGCAGAAATTCAATCAGATTCTCTCTCCTTGAAATGTAGTGTGATTAAAGCTATGTCTTATACTGATTAGCCTTTCACAGCTAGTATATATTGGGCAGGGTTGGCCTTCAGGGTTTAGTGACCTTGATGTAGACAACAGATTTCTGACATTTTGCCACAACTGTGGCTGGCATTTTCAGAAGCAAGGTGAAGCTATGCCTGTTCAATTTCTGCCTCCACCTCAAGGCACAATAGAACCATGGGGCTGGAAAATATCTTGAAGTCCAACCCAAAGTAGGAATTCTCAGATCACCCCAGACAAATGGGTGTTTAATCTTTGTTTGAAAACCTCCAGTGATGGACTCCAAGAGATAGGCTATTACACGGCTTAATAACTCTCCCAGTTAGGAAATTCCTCCCTATTTCAAGTTTGCGTTACTCTCTGTAAAGCTTCCACCCATTAGTTCTTGTCCTAGTTCCAGGCATTACATAGAATAAATCTATACCTTCTTCCCTATGATAGCACTTCAAGTACTGGAAGATTTTACGTGTCTTTTCTTAACCTTCTTTCTTTAGACCAACCTCAATTCTTGTAGAAGTTTATCTTAAAATTCAATCTCCAAGACCCTCATTATTTTTGAGAGTATTCCGTGCTTATTTTTCAGCACTGTGGATTGCATCAACAGAGGCATGATGTTGAGATCATAGGAAGTGATTTGACCATTCAATGCTGCACTGGTTGTACCATATCTGGAATACTGACCAGTGCAGAATAAAGTGGAACTATCACATCCCATAATTTTTGGCAGCTGCAGCCCACTGCTGGCTCATCTTTAATCCATGGTCTAGGACACCCAGATCCAGATAACCTATCCCATACCTGTACATCTGATTTTTCCTACCTAAATGCAGGACCTACCATTTTTGCCACCAAACTGAATTTTGTTAGAAAAGGCTTGATTTTCAAGACTATCAAGACCCTTTTGAAACTTGAATCCATCTTCTTAGCTTTGTGCTGAACATCCTTTCTACCATTTGACTAGGTCATTTTTTAAAAAAATGCCGAAGAGCAGTGGACCTTGTAGGGGACATGTTTGATATTGTATTTTTTCAGGATGAGCCATCAAAAGGCCATTCTTGATTGCATTGGCATATTATTAAATCAAATACTATATTGAGGGCTCAGAGCCCATGATCTGGTGCCATGGGTCACTCACTCACCCAAACTACTGTTTGCTTGACTTGTCCAGTTGAGTTGTAGAGCTTCAAAGGCAGCATTTGGAGCAATCATGAATCCCACCACCAGCAAGGAAGCAGCAAAATTCAACAGGACTAAGAAACGCAAGAAGTTGAAATAGGATTGGATCCCTGTTCCAAAATGGCCTTTGGGGACAGAATACAAATAGTCACAAGGCAAGCTCAAACTCCTAAGCCATTGTTCTCTCCAAAATAGTCCTTCAGTGCCTTGCCTGTACCTTCGATGTGGTGCAAAGTGCCTCGCCACAACCCAGCAGAGGAAATGGCTATGCTTGCCTGACTCTGGAGACGGCGCAGGGTTTTCGACTTCTCCCTGCGCCAAAGTTGCCAACCACTGAGCTGCTTGACCGCCTCCTTCTGCAGCATCCTTGAAGCAAAGGATGGTTAAATGAGAAGCTAAGATAACTGCAATTAAATACATTAGTTATAGTGTGTAGCATTGTTTCCTTTTCCTCCCCCCCCCCCCCCCGATTATGTCCAACCCATCAGGTTTTATGAAACCTTCCATCAACATGGAAAAAATCTAATCCACGCTTAAGAGGAATATTCAAAGTAGGGCTCCTAATCGCTTTGAACAAGATATTATTCAATAGGGCTGCATTTCACTTAGAAACAACTGTGCCTTTCCACATAATCTCTCCCTCCCACCCAGCTAGGACTATATCATTGGATCTCTTCCTAAATGTTCTGGATTCCCAACTGCCTTTGTTCTATTCCACAAGAGTCTCAAGAAAAGATGGAGCCCAATTAAGGATGCTTCTCTTGAGTGGGTGCCCTTCAGTCGCAAATCCCGCAATTAGCATTCACTGTGCTCTCTGAGGACATGGAGCAGGGAATGTCATTTTAATTACACACTTTTCAGTGTTCTCCTCCTCAAGAATCTCTCAGCAAGAATCAAGAGATTTGCTACCTGAGCTTGCGTTTCTCCTCCAGGCAGAGAGGCATCTCCTTAAGAAGCCGGCTGTCTTCCCCTTCTTCTTCCAGCAACCCTTCTGGGATCAGTCCATGGGGGTCCTCTATGGGCACCGATACCCCTTCCCAAGCCGCTTCCCAAGCTTCTGCCTTTTTGCCACGAAAACGTAGTGTCTGATTGCTTGGTAGCTGGAGAAAGAGAGATGGGGAGACCTGGTGGCCCCCATCAGACCCTGCCGACAGTGTCCAAAATAAGACATTAGTCCAGAGCAAGTCATCCTGAGCAGTTCATAGGCACCCAGAGAGCTGAATATAAACTACAATTATTTGTTCAAATTTAGATTGATTAAGTATGCACCTATCGGCTGTTCCACCAAGTTTACATGACAAGCAGAATCAACATTTATCTTTATGGTTATTACAGGGCATTCACCATGCTAAGTGGGGCACTTTTTAATTGTTGTATACAGCTATGCTGGCTGGGGGACTCTGGGAGTTGAAGTTTACACATCTTAAAGTTGCCAAGGTTGAGAAAACCTGTTTGTATTTCATAAGTTCCAGATGACTAACCGGCATATAACTTTAATGCTGCCGTAACAAAGAATCCCACACATTCAGCCATCTTGGATCCAATACCAAGGATACTTGTTCTCATCATAATCTAGATAATAGGAATTCAGGACTTTGAGGCTATTTTCCTGCACAGATAAATATTAAGAACTATGAAGAAGGCCATGAGGTAGATCCATTATTTGGCCTGGCAGTATACACTGAACCTTATATCAGGAAAATACAATTATATTGCTTATTGATCTCTGCCCTTTGGCATTTTTGTCCATGAAAATCTACTGAAAGTTCTATAAAGTCATAGTGAGCTACATTTGTTGAGTGATTTGTTTGCAGCCTATCTACCATGGAGGAAATGCTGATACTGTGATAAATTTTCTGTCAGCCCCAAAAATGTATGAAACAATCTGATCTTTTAAAGTTCCTAGGTTGATTTCAACATAGCCTATCTACGAATGAGAGCAAATTGAAATATAACTTATTGCTGATTGTCACATATTCAGAAGTTTAAGGGCTCCAGGACTGTTGGTTAGCTAGATTAATCATTGGTGATTTTTTATATAAATATATACAATTACAATAGGAGGCAACATGGTGCCAATGAATAGTAAATTGGTATTTCTAAAAGGTTATTTTACTTTCAAAAAATTAAGTAGAAAGGTGACCTAGACTAAAACAAGTTGCCACTCCCTATTTTTATTCACAAAAACACCCTTGAAGTCTATGTGGGTATCCCAAATATTCTTAAAAACCAAAATAGTTGCAGGTGACTGATTTCTGTCTTGTGCATACATAATATCCCTCCCCCATGTTCTGAAGATTGGGGTTGCTTTATTTGTAAGAACATCCACAAAATTCTCTGTTAATTCCAAATACATTCATTGATCCAAAAAGTTAGGCAAACACAATCCACAGAGAAGCACTTCATTTCCATTTTAAAACGCATTTCACTTGAGAGATCAATTTAAGAAAATCAGATAGAGCCTTAAGCTTATTAAGACCTTATTTATAATTATACAGTCACAGAATGACCCAAAACCAAAGGAATTCATCTCAGGATAAGCTAGATTGAATGGAGGGAAGTAATCCATCTGATTTGAAAGAAAATAAATATGTCGTATAAATTTCAAATAAATAAATAATAAAATATTATTCTTCTTTCTATTGGAGAAACTTGTAATGCTGCCATTTTTTTTCTCTAAATGCTCCCATTGTTGTTTTTTTCACTGCCATTTGGATTCCTCTAAGCAGGACTGGCAACTTATAGCCTTAATTCAATAATATTATTGAATAATACAGAATATTTTTTCTGTAATTTCCAGAGCCTCTTCTAACCGTGGTGTCAAATTATAATACTGTACAGCAAGCACTAGATGTAGACAGCATTGTTTCATTTCATTTCTTAATAATGAAAAAAGAAACAAACCTGTAATGTACACCTAAAAGAGAGTGCAAAAAAAAACCAAAACAAAAATACCAACTCATCCAAAAATTATTCTGAAACCCTGAAAGATTTTGTGTCTTGATTTTGACATGGTGCTTTATCATCCTAGCCTTGCCCCCTTCTGTTGCAAGTTAAGTGTGGCTGCTGATCACTCAGAGTGTTAAATTTGCACTTCAGTTATTATAATGTGCTTGGGTAGGCTATATATTCTAGAAAATGTCCAGATAAGAGGATTCAGACATCCAATAGGTCAAACTTTCCCAAGCAAGTTTCCTCAGATTAATAAAAAGTTGTTCCAAAACAATATTTGCATCAGAACTCTTCACATTTTTTATCAAAATCAGAGAACAATCACTTCTTAGTATTCTGTCTGCAGACAGCGTAATAATTCAAAATCAGAGAAGGCAGCGTTGTAGGTGAAGGAATTTTGCTAAGGAAAAAGAAAATGCTGGAGGTTTTTGGTTATCGGCTATCCCCAGATCAAAATGGCAAAAGAATGTGGCCAAGTACCTCTTTCCTCTTCTCGGCTCCTTAAACTGCTTTTGCTGAAATCTTCTTCCATGTCTGCAAATTATCCAGCCTTATCATTCAATGCATTTCTTGTTGTGAGCAGACTGAACAAGGAACAAGGAAGTAGAATACAAGGCTGGGCATGGATTAAAGGTTCTCCCAGGCAATATGCCCCAACGTTGTAACTAGGCAACCAATATCTTAGAGTCCTGCAAACATGCATAGTTATACAGCTTTCACTTTAATGCATTTCTTTTGAAAAGTCTAGCAGCTTCAGGAATGAAAGTATGAACAAGTGGTATGCAGTATCAATCTACCCATCCCTCTTATGAATATATTTTCTTTCTGTTTTCTGTGTCCTCACATTCTTGAGTCCAGAGTGAAACATTGTTGGGTTGTGGGGATTGTGTGTTAAGCAACCCAGAGGCTTTGATAAGAAAAGCATTAAATATCGTTCAAAATATTGCACATAATCCACCTATCAACCTATGACCAGCCAGATGGAGAATCCGATCAATTCAGCTTCCTAAATAAGTGGTTATGTCAGCTTTCAGGAAAAAGCCTTTAAAAAAAAGCCAATGCAGTCCTAGGCTACATCACAGAGGGTTTCTACCAGGGCTTTTTTTCTCATAGAACGCCCAGAACGGAGTTCCGGCACCTTTTTTGGATGGAACCTTATAGGGTAGGCGAGGCGGGTTGTATGACGTGTGTGAGTTCCAGCACCTTTTCTTTTTTTTTTTTTAAGAAAAAAAGCACTGGTTACTACCACTTTATACTGCCTTGGTAAGACTACACCTGGAATACTGCATCCTGTTTTGGTCACCGTGATACCAAAAAGATGTTGATACTCTAGAATAAGTGCAGAGAAGAGCAACAAGGATGATTAGAGGACTGGAGGCTAAAACATAATAATGAACAGTTGCAGGAACTAGGCATGTCTAGTTTAATGAAGAGAAAGGCTTAAGAGTAGTCTTCCAATATTTGAGGGGCTGTCACAGAGAAGAGGGGATTGACTTATTCTCCAAAGCACCAGAGGGCCGGACAAGAAGTAATGGGTGGAAACTTGTTAAAGAGAGGCCCATCCTAGAAGGAGAAATTTCCTGTCAGTGAGAACAATTAATCAGTGGAACAGCTTGCCTCCAGAAGTTGTAGGTGCTCCATTACGTGGGCTTTTCAAGAAGAAACCAGACAACCATTTATCTGGAATGGCAGAGGGTCTCCTGCTTCAGCAGGGGGTCAGACTAGAAGACCCGTTACTGTTAGGATGAAAGATCTGAGCAGGGTGGGTTTCGTCTGCGCGAGACCAAAAATGCAATGAATATTGGCATTGATTTACTGAATGAAGCAGTGAATTGATATAGCTGAAGGAAATAAGGATTGGTTTGTAAGTGTAAGATTGTTTTACATTACAGATGACGGTTAGCTCTTCGGAAAGAAGTCACCTGAAATTCAGTAAGGAACAAGAGACCGCTCTTCTCAATGTGGTGACCTGCTTAATGAACTGAATGATTTACAAGTATAATTCCATATTTGATTACTGTCATAAGCTGAGGACGATGTGTATTGTCTGTTTCTCTTTTCTTTCTCTTTTTTTCTTTTCCCTGCATCTTCTGAATTTTTCTTTTCTTTTTCCTTCTAGTTTAGTTTGTATTATTTTTACTATGTTTACTAAAATCTTCAGAAAATAATTTTCATAAAAAAGAACATCAAAAATCACTATGTTGAAGAAAAGTTGGAGATGGGCTGTCCCCTCAGGCCAGGCTGTTAGTAGAACCCCTTATATGAGGTTTAATTGAAAGATAATCTTTTAGGGGTCTTGGCTACATTGTATTGCCATTTTTATAATGGTCTGTGTTTTTATGGGTTTTTTGTAGCCACCAAGAATCACAAGGCTAAGATGGGCAACTATATAAAATCTATAATTAAGGATGTTATCTGAATAATATTTTTTTTGGGTTGGAAAATTAAAACCCACCTTTCTCAATTTCCAATCAATGTATGTATGTGTGTATTCAGGTTATAAGTCTGAATATATGTAAATATGTAGTCTTTCCACCTTACCACCTCATTAGCAAACAAATAATTTTGTGGTATAATCTTTTTGCTGTAGCAGTTTCTATCCCTTCCCAGAATGCTTTTTGACCAAAAATGATTTAGAGGTTTTTGAGATCCTAAAAGCTTTTGAACATTTGTTTCATCATTGATCAAGTGTGAATCAATATCACACAAAATAAGAACATACATAGACAACATTCTTTTCTTCTACTGTTTCTCATAATAGGGCATATGGTAGGTGGCTTAACATTTTAATCATTAGAATATTTTATAAACTCATATCATACAGAAAAAAAATCTTATTTTCTTCTACTGGTTTCAATATATATGCTAATTTTTTGTTAAGTGACAAAGAGAGTATACTATCATACCATTTTTTTCTTAAGTGCTCCTATTAGACCCACGAGTATTTTTTATTACAAATCCAGTAGCTATTAATAAAATACTGTTTTTTACATATTTGTATTCGTATCAGAAAATAATGACAAAAGTCTCAGATGTTTTCTATATTTTTATTAGTAATTAATGCATTCTCTAGAAATGTCATATCCCCAAATAAACAGCCCTGTGCACTTATTTTAATTATGTATTAAATTTTAACAGTGAGATGGTAGTAACAATCTAAAATATCTCAAGGACTTTTTTTTCTGAAAAGCTATAAAAGAAAAGGAATGGGTTTTCCCATATACAATTTCATTTATCTTGAGATATTGCTGTTTTAAAAATCTAATTTCCATATGTTTTTCAAAAAGAGTATCTCTCCAACGAACAATTGCCATAAAGGTGTATAATTTTCTTGCTTCGGGGAATATCCTTTTGTACCATTAATTTTTACACATGAATTCAAATTCTCTAAATTGTCTATTAAAGTGAATTAAAAATCCCTAATTTTTCAGGGGAGCCTCAATCTACATCCACTATAACCAGTTTAATGCAGTTCCTAATATAAGCTTTATAAGTTCACCCAATTCTATGATAACTCTGGGAGCTTATAGAAATGAAAATTATACAGAAACTATATAATAAAAGAGGAAAAAACTATTCACATCTGGAAGAGAAAAAACATCTAGTCTTACATAATCCTGTAAGAGTCTTGCCATTCCTTCTCACCCAAGACCTGAGAAAAATACAAATGGTTTTAATTGCGTTTTAAATGAAGTCAAATTAGAAGCCATCAGCTTTCTATGAGAATGTTGTTAGAAAAGATAGGTGCCGAAATAGAGACAGTACACTACCTGGGTTTGCTCAGGTGACATTGTTTAACCCAAGGGAGGAAGAGCATGCCAATTCTGTCTGATTGTTAAGGATGGGAAGAGGCAACAGAGAGATATGCTTCCTCAAATAACTAGGTCCTGCTTGGTGGCATCTAGCATTGCACCCAAAAGCTGAGTGGTGACAGGCCCCAAAACCAAGAAAGACATGTGGTGATTCTTTCAAGCTGAGTTCTTCATTGTTTCAGACCTATAGACAGAATCTTGCCAAACTGAAGCACTCCACCATCTGCACCTACTCTGCATATACTCTGAGAACTATTAGGAAGGGGCTGTTTTCACCCTCTTTCTCTCATGCAAAATATCTGGACTGAGTTGCGTTTTATTCCTCTGGAATGCTCCCTTTCCCACCTGGGAATCCAGCCTACTATATGGAACTAATAAACACCTGATGGGATTGCCCAATCAGAAATCAATTCTGAGCAAATCCAAGCCGTTTTATCTGCCAGAGAATATTCCTCACAGTAGCCTGCAGATGAACCTATAGCTCATCTGCCCTGCCAAAAGGACCTTAAAGAGAGCCACCAGATGGCTGCATCTAAAAACAGAATTAATAACTGCATTTTGCCACTGTTATCATCACCGCAATATAACACTAAAAGTCAACTCTTACTCCTGTTCTTCAATTTCAACTTTATAAAACAAAACAGAATTTACATAAAAACCTTTTATGTCAGCTAGTCCTTTTTCTTTCCCGCCAACACAGTCTCATTTTGTATTTATTAAAAAATGCAGGGTGAACAAGTATTTGTTCATTCATCCACTGTCATAACTTCAAATGGCCATTAAATGAATGACTGTAAGTTGAGGACTAACTGTATCTTAATATTGTATTTTCTGTATTCATTCACTCACTTTATAGGGCTATCCGTTTGCCAAGCAAATTTGGGTAGCTATTAAAGTTTTGAAAACAAGACTACAGATCTCACATAATTATAAAAGGTTCATGTAACATTCCATTCCACTGCCTGGAGGAAGAATCAGGTTTTCAAAGTGTTCTTACAAGCCAGCAGGGTCAGGGCCAGCCAGATCTTGGGGAGAAGGGGCGTTGTCTTACCTGAACGCCTTTTCTCAGTACGGAGATGGAGAATCCACCGGTGGGTTTTCATTGGATGCCTGCTCCTGAGACCAAGTAGCCAAACTTTGACACGCCCCCTGTTGCTGTGAGACCCAGTCTTATTGAGGGCGAAAGCGGCTAATGATGTACTAGGTATTGGCTCTCCTACCCCTAATAACGGCCTGACTGACCTAAGGGTGGGTGTGGATTCTCCATCTCCGTACTGAGAAAAGGCGTTCAGGTAAGACAACGCCCCTTCTCCAGTACAGGAAATGGAGAATCCACCGGTGGGACATACCAAAGCCTCACTGTCCCAATGGGCGGGAATCAGGTAAGGCCGAATCCGCGGTCCCCGCAATCACCTGTTGGAGTACCCTCCTACCAAAGGAGGCGTCAGCCGAGGCGAAGCGGTCAATTTTATAATGGCGCACGAATGGGGAAGGTGAAGACCATGTCGCAGCTCTGCAAACTTCCTCGATGGAGGCCTGAGTGGCCCACGCCGCAGATGTTGCAGCGCTGCGAGTGGAGTGCGCCGTGATACGATCTGGAACCGGCAGGGAGGAGGACTTATACGCCTCCGCGATGCAGGCCCTAATCCACCTGCCAATGGTGGAGGTGGACACCCTCTGTCCTAGAGAGGACGGACAAAACGAGATGAAAAGGGCCTCAGACTTCCTAAAGGGTGCTGTGCGTTTGATGTAGCGCTTTAGTGCCCTGTGAATGTCTAGTGTGCGCCACTGACGTTCCAGATCGTGAGAAGGATTGGGAGAGAAATTTGGTAAAACAACCTCCTGAGTCCTGTGAAAAATCAAGTTGACTTTAGGTACAAAGGTAGGATCTAAGCGAAGGACCACACGGTCCTGATGGAAAACGCAGAGATCCTCCCTGATTGAAAGGGCAGCTAGTTCCGAGATACGTCTGGCAGACGTGATAGCTACAAGGAACGCGACCTTAAGAGACAAAGCCCGCAAAGATACCGTGTTAATGGGTTCAAAGGGGGGTTTGACGAGCGCCCGAAGTACCCGAGGGAGCTCCCAGGAAGGGTATCGGTGCACCACGGGAGGTCGGGAGTTGGATGCGCCTTTAAGAAAGGCACGGATCCTAGGATGTTGAGCTAAGGGACCCGAATTGGCACAAGACAGCAACGTAGATAGGGCTGCCACCTGTCTACGAATGGTGGCAGGAGCCAATCCTCTGTCCAAACCCTCCAGAAGATAGTCAACAATCTGAGGAATGGTTAGATTGTACATATCCAGTTGTTGTCTGCCACACCAATTGCAAAAACTTTTCCATGTGGAATCGTAAATGCGATTGGTGGCGGGTCGACGAGCAGCCTGGATCAAGGAGATTGCTCGCGGGGAAAAACGCTCCTGAGTCATGATGCGGCGCTCAAGCGCCATACGGCTAACTGAAGCCACTGAGGGTCCGGATGTTGAAGGCCCCCCTGTTGTAGCGACACGCGATTCGGGGGAATCTGCCATGGGGAAAGGACGGAAAGGCTCATTAGGTCGGCGAACCAAGGCCTCCGAGGCCAGTATGGAGCCACCAGAACCAACTCCGCCCTCTCCAGTAGCAGCCTGCGTATGGTCGCCGGAATGAGCGGTAGGGGAAGGAAGGCGTAGAGTAAGCCCTTCGGCCACGGAGACCTTAAGGCGTCCGTCCCCTCCGCCCCTGGGTGGTAATATCGGGAGAAGAACCTGGGGAGCTGTGCATTGCTCGGTGACATGAACAGATCGAGGACCGGAAGGCCGAATCTGCGTGTTATCTCTGAGAACAGGACCGGATTCAGTCCCCATTCCGAGGGATCTATCGTGGCTCGACTCAAGAAGTCTGCCTGTTGGTTCCTGTCCCCAGAGATATGCTCGGCCCTGAGGGAAGCCAGGTTGGTCTCCGCCCAGGACCCCAGTAGCCGGGCCTCGGTCATGAGGGACCTGGACCTGGTACCCCCTTGCTTGTTTACATGGGCTTTGGACACCACGTTGTCCGTGAGGACCAATACGTGACGACCCTTGATGTAGTGGCTGAACTGACGGAGGGCTAGGTGGATGGCCCTGAGTTCCAGCCAACTGATGTTGTGTCTCAAGTCTGCGCTTGACCAACGGCCCTGCGCAAACTGAGACTGTAAATGGGCACCCCAGCCAAAGAGGCTGGCATCCGTCGTGATGGTAAGACAGTCCGGCTCCTTGAAAGGTGACCCCTTGGTCACCGCTTGCGAGAACCACCAGCGTAGGGACCTCCGGGCGTGCAATGGGAGCTTCACCCGTCGGTTGGATGCGCTGACGTTCAATCGCTGGAACGGTAAAAGGAACCATTGGAGTTCCCGTAAGGGGAGCCTGGCCCAGGGGACAATGGCTATGCAGGAGACCATCTTCCCTAAGAGTTGGGACAACAAGACCAACATCACTACCCGTTCTCGGTACACCCTGCGAGCTAGGTCCCTGATGCTGTCCACCCGCTCCTGGGAGAGATAGACCACGCAGTTTGCGGTGTCTATGATGGCTCCCAGGTGCAGAAGCCTGGATGAGGGAACCGTCTGGCTTTTCTGGAAGTTCACCAAGAACCCGTGCTGTTGAAGGACCTGAATAGTTAGGCCGAGGTCTGTCTGAGCCGCCCGGAAGGAGGGCGCCTGAATCAGAATGTCGTCCAGGTAACACTGGATGCGTACCGGTACCTTCCGGAGGTGGGCGGCCCGCACAGCCAGGATCTTGGTGAACACCCTGGGTGCCGAGGAGAGGCTGAATGGAAGAGCCTTGTACTGGAAATGCTGACTCTTGTAACAGAACCTGAGGAACCGCCTGTGGTCTGGAAGGATGGGGATGTGGAGGTACGCTTCTGAGAGGTCTATCGACGCTAGGAAGTCTCCCTGTCTGATGCCTCCCAGGATGGATTGAAGCGATTGCATTTTGAATTTTTTGTATGCAATGTAATGATTCAGGCTTTTCAAGTCTAGAATCGCCCTCCATCCCCCCGAGGTTTTTGGAACCACGAAGAGGATGGAGTAGAATCCCCCTCCTTCGTGACCTGACGGTACCGGTTCTATGGCCTGAATGTCTATGAGATGACAAATGGCCTCCTGCATAAGTCCCCGCTTGATTGGATTCCGAGATGTGGGGCAGGAGATGAAGTGACTCGGCGGAATCGCCAGGAACTCTAGGGACAGACCTTGTTGAATTGTTTGCAATACCCATTTGTCCGTGGTGGTGAGCTCCCACCGATGGAAAAAATGGGACAGCCTGCCTCCTATGGGAAGGGAGATTTGAGAGTCACTTGGACTTCTTAAAGGGACGTCCCGTACCCCGAAATGGCCGCCTATTCTGGGGCTGTTGCCTGGGCCGAAATCCTGTCCTGTCATAGGGGCGGTCATATGTGCGATCCTGCCTAGTTGTGAAAGGTCGAAATGGCTGGGCAGCAGCCGAGCCTGAATTTTGCCGAAAGGGCTGCCTCCTGGAATAAGGAGTGGGGCGCTTGTCGGATCGCTTGGTGACGTGAGCCATGACTTTTCTCTTATCCTTGTTTTCCACAAGGAAAGGGTTCAGTGCTTCGCCAAATAGATGGGACCCCTGATATGGAGCGGATGCCAGGCGCCATTTGGCCTTGGCATCGGCCGGCCAATGTTTGAGCCAGAGCATCCTCCTGGCCGAAACGTTGGAAGCCAAGGCTCGTGAGGCAAAATTAGCCGACTGTAGAGTCGCGTCTGATGCGTACTCCGTAGCGGCCACCATTTTGCTCAAGTCCTGATGAGTCCTAACGTCCTCAGGAGGGACTCTGGCATGCAGCTGCTGAAGCCATAAGAGAGTGGTTCGGACAAAAAAGGACACGCACGTGGCCATCTTGATGGCCCATGCGGTTGACTGATGGGTCTTGTGAAAGGTTAGGTCGCATTTCCTATCGTCAGCCTTAAGGGCCTCCGCCAAGTCCCCAGAGACTGCCGTCTGAGACACCAGAAGAGTCCAGGCTTCATCTATCTGAGGTACCTCCAAGGCATCAGTTAGATCCTTGGAGGTGTGATATAGCTTCTTTTCCGACCCACTAATGGAGAGGGAGGCAGAAGGGGAAGACCACTGCTTCTTTATCCCCGTAAGGAATATGTGAGGACAGGGCACATGATGCTGCGTTGTTTCAGTCGCAAAAAATATGGGGTCCGGACTCGCCTCGGCGGTAGCCTGCGGCTGCGGAAACTGATCGGACCCTATATTGGACGTGGCCATTGCCTTGCGAAGTAAGGAGAGAAACAAGGCTTGATTAAAAAGGCCACCTGAGGAGAGTTCCAGAGGCAGTACCTCATCCTCTGACCAGTCGAGTTCCAGTGGCTCCCCTCCCATGTGGGCTGAATAGCCACTAAGAGAGGAACGGTCAGGAGACGGAGGGTCCTGAATCAAGAGGTCCTCTGCTGGCAGAGTAGGAGGGGGCATGGCTGGAGTAGGGCCCCCCTGCCCAGAACGAGCCGCAAGCGCCCGATCAACGACCTTAGAAAGCAGAGCTTCCAGACGGCCGTCTGAAAATAAGTGTCCTAACTCTGGAACCCTGAGCCCTGCTGCTGTAGGGGTGAATGTAGCCTCCGGAACCGAGCTATAGGAAGGCGGGCCAGTACACGTGTGGTGGATTGTCGGAGCAACAGGGTCGGCAGTCAAGGACCACATCCCCTGAGCCGACGTGGATGGACCCAAGGGAAGGTCGAATTCTGGGGCAACCAATTGATCCCTCTCATGCCTGGCCTGTTCTTGTGCCCTGGTGAATTCTTTTTCCAGAGCCTGGTGCCTACGGCTGGCCTGCTTCTCCGCCAACTTTGATGTCTTCTTCAGAGTGGCTTTCGCCTTACTTTTAAGCTTGCCCACTGCCTCCTGTCCGGAGGATTTGTGCCGGCCGTGAGCGGATGACGGGGACGCGGTGCCCAGGAGCCGAGGCGCCGTGGAATCCTCCATCACTGATAGAGCTATCTCAGGAAACCTGAGGGGGAGCTCTGGCAAGCAAGCTGATGGCGGGAAGATGTTCAGAGCTAGTATCAAGTACTGCTCCCCTGACCACCTGACCTGACAAAAATCTCTCTGGGTTTAGGTCACGGTCACCAGAAGACCGAAGGCACGTTAGGGGCCTGCAAAGGGTCCGCCCGGATGCCTTAGGTGGCCAGTCAGGGTGCACCAGATATCCAATGAGGGCGTAAGGGCCTGAAATTGAGGCCTGGCACAGGCAATGTAATCAAAAGGCGGAGTCCTGAATCAAAATGGTGGTCTGAGAATTTGAGTATGGTAATTTTATGCTGAAAACTAATACCTTGAATGGCAGGGAAAGGAAGTCCTGTGAAGGACCCTGTGGTAGACCTGGCCTGTATCAGCAATGGGAAAACAGCTGAAACTAATACCCTGAATGGCAGGGAAAGGAAGTCCTGTGAAGGACCCTGTGGTAGACCTGGCCTGTATCAGCAATGGGAAAACAACTGCTGCCCCACCCCTGGCCGGGTGATGAGGGCAACCAGGCCTTTGCCGCGTGGCGCCTTTAAAATGGCAGCCGCAGCTGACCGTAGTAAGGCCAACGGACTGGTGTTGTGCCAACTTTACTTGCCCCCAAGAACAAACGACTATCCAATTTTCTCAATCGTTGGGGAATTCTTTCCCCTGTCTGAGGAGAAGTTTCCCTGCTCGAGGCTTCCCCCGCCGCTCAAAATGGCGGCCGCGACTCAAAATGGCGGCCGCGACTTTCTGCCGATGCTAAAAAACGGCCCAGAGGTATTCTGATCAACTGGGAAGGCAATTAAACGAGAATCACCCAAAAACGCTGGGGAGTTTGCTTCCCAGCCGAGTAGAAAGCTTCCCTGTGTGCCAATATGTCGGCAGCTGCCGAAAATGGCGGCCGCGACTTTCGGCAGTTGGCAGCGTCCCTGAGGGGCGAAAATTACGAAGGGAAGTTGAAAAGAGCCGAGCAGTGGTGTTAGCCTCGCGCCAGGAGAAAAAACGGGGAAATCGGAAGGATTGCTCTCCTCCCCCCCCCAGATCCCTGGAGAAAGAAAATACGACGGGGATATTATCCCCCCCACACACCTCCCTCAGAAAAGCCTCAAATCGGCCGATTTGAGGCCCCGCTGGTCCCAGCTGGCTAAAGGAGGGTTGCTGGGGGAATGAAATTTGCTGGGGGAATGAAATTTGGAAGGGGATCTATGAGAATCCAACGATGGGTCTCTGACCTGCAATGTCTAAAATCCTAATCCTGAGAGCCAAACCTTGAGACGTCTGCAAGAGCTTGAGACCAAGATAAGACTGGGTCTCACAGCAACAGGGGGCGTGTCAAAGTTTGGCTACTTGGTCTCAGGAGCAGGCATCCAATGAAAACCCACCGGTGGATTCTCCATCTCCTGTACTGAAGAAAGTGTTTTTATAGAGCAGAAAAAGTACACCTCCTAGTTTTCATAAGATGAGACTTATGGGGCCCAGAGTATACCAATCTTGCTGGATCTTTAGGATGGCATAATTGTACCAAGAAGCCATTTGTAACCAATGTGGCATATGCAATCACAGATGGCATGGCCGTTTTGGGATATACTCATACTTACTCATACTACTAAATTCTGGAAAGGCTTTAGCTTCTGGTCAGCTCCCTGTATGTTGCAACAATCCAAACAAGAGTTATCCAAGGCAGGGGTCCCCAATCCCTGGTCTGTGGACTAGTACCGGGCTATGGCATGCCAGCAACCGGTCCACACAAACAAGCAAAGCCCCATCCACGGGATGCAGGCAGCACACAAAACCACGTTCCTTCCGGGCCGCAGAAAAACTTCTCCACGGAACCGGTCCCTGGTTCCCCAAAGGTTGGTGACCTCTGATCCAAGGTATCAGTAATGATGAGTAGCACCCCGATCCCCTAATCCAGAAACAACTGCAGTTGGTACACAGGATGAAGGATCTTCCAAAAAAGAGCAAGCCCATGTTCTTCAAGGAGTCGAAAGTCTTAGTAGGACCCCCAAATTGTGCAAAGAGCCTAGGAGAATATTTGGCCTTCCAAGAACCATATATAATTTTCATGTATTAAAGCTATATAAATCTATATAATAAATCTCTATAGAAAACCTATATAGAAAATCTGTTACCAGTTGGGAGCACCTTTGCTAAAAACACTATTTTACATAAAGGTTTACCACTACAGGCAGTCCTTGACTTACAATTAAGACCATAATGTCAGTTGCTATGCAAGATGCTCATTAGGTGAGTTACGCCTGATTTTACGATCTCTTTTGCCATGGTTGTTAAGTGAATCATGCAGTCATGAGGCGAATCCCGCTTCCTTCAAAATTTCATCATTTGACTGGAGAAACGCTGCGTAAGTGCAAGAACAGGTTATAAATCACTTTTTTCAGTGCTGGCATAACTTGAAACAGTCCTTAAATGAATGGCTGTAAGTCAAGGACTACCTACATCTTAGTATTGTATTTTCTAATTTGAGCCACCATCTATTTTGACCTTCCATTATTAAAGGCACCATGAGTTTAAGCTGAACCACTTTAAGGTACAATCTGAATTTTGGAACACCCCATCCTCCTTCATAATGATACATAGCAAACTCCTCTTGGAGGCCATTTTGAACCTATACACAAGGCTTCCCCTTAGTTATTGCCAATCCAAGCAACAGATTAGCTTTCCCACTGATTATTTAAGACAAAAGAATACTGTCTTCTCATTCCCGCTTCTGGTCATCTTTGCCCTTCCTCAGGGCCCCCATTGCTTTCCCAGCCACAAAGAAACTCAAAGCCCCCACATGAACACAATAATACACTGAGTTCCAATAGCGAATAGTTTCCTCAAAGCTACGCAAGAGGAAACCCACACACACATAGTCATAAGCCCTCATCTTCAGGAACCAGTGTGTGCAGTTAACACAAGCACGGCTAGAGGGAGAGAGATGCCTCAACAACCCATCCTCCATGGCCCCCTCAGCTGCTAGGCACAATGGGATGGTATAGAAACTGAGGTGATAGCCGGGGCGGAGTCCATGCCAGTAGGCCGAGATAGCCATAGTCCAGGCAGACCTAGGAAGAAAAAGGCCTCGTCAATCCTACAATCTTTTTCTCATGCCAATTCAAGCATCAATTTATCTCAGAATCCTTCCAATGTCCCACGATCATTTCTAACACTGTCATGGCTGTTGTTAAATCTAGCTCAGCCTTTCCCAACTTACAAAACTATTGGACTTCATCACCTAGAAGCCTCCAGTCAACGCTCCAAAATTCTTCAGGTTGACTTAAAGATATGGGGATTGAAAATGAACCTAAGACAGGAGAAGGAGTGGCAGACCCTGTGGGAGGAGTCAAAAGAGGAATTAACCTAGACTCTCTACATTCCCACAAGCAGACTAAGTCCAACTCAGCTTGAACTCGTTAACCCTTATCTAGCATCAAAATAGTGCTAATTGTTAGTGGATTAGATTGCTGTGCAAGCATGAGCACTAAATCAGGTTAACTGAAATTTAACATGTAGCCCTGTCTTTCCTGTCTGACACCTGTCTAGAAAACACAAGGTTGGGAGATGATTATTTATGCAACTTTCATTCAAGCTCAAAGTGCTTTGTGGGTTCTCTTAGGCCCAATTTGGTTTTCTGATTTCCTCTTTTTTCCAGTTATGGGTTGCTGCTTATGTCCCATCCCAAATTTATTTAATTACCCACATTTTCCATGCATGGTCCATACCGTATTAACCAGTGCCCTCTACTTTATAATCATCTCTGTCAACTACCTCATTTTCCATCCCCTTAATTTAAAACTGGTTTCAACTCTGAAACCAATCTTCATGTTTTTGTGCTACATATTTATTGCTGCTTCCTGCAATTCTCATTTGCATATTCATATCAGACCCAATTAGTCCCACAATCCTGCATCTCTTTTCCCCTTTCAGATCTGCATCACTGAACAGCCTTCCTTGCTTGCCTTGAAAACAACCAATCACTGTCTAGAACATTGTTTCTCAAACTTGGCAACTTTAAGATATGTGGACTTCAACTCTCACAATGGGAGTTGCTAGCTGGGGAATTGTGGGAGTTGAAGTCCACACGTGTTAAAGGTGTCAAATCTGAGAAATACTGGTCTAGAATGATCTTTTTCATCTTCTCCATAAAACAGTCTCACATCAACCCAGTTTACATCATACCTCACTTCCAGATCTTGCTTGCCCTAAGTGTTCTTTTATTTTAATCCAATTTCACAGGACTCACCTTATGACATAGGGGAAAGAAGCCGTGTTTTTGTAGGTGTATTGGTATAGCCACCATTGGACAGTCATGTTCCAACAGCGAATGCCATCCTTCACCTTGATACAAAATTCTGTACCATATGGATCAATGTTTCTGATTGTCTGATAATCATAGGCAACACTGGATGCTTTCCCATCAGCTGATCTGCTTGTAAAAAAAAGAGAAAGAAAATATTTCACATGTTTCACCTCAGGAATTGACTGGAGGTGGTATGCAATCCACACTGGACTGATCAGACTCTCTGAAATGTTCAGTTAGCAAATAAATAAAAAAAAATTGTCACTTGATTTGAATAGCTCACCTTCTGGATGGGAAAAGGGTACAGACCTCTATATAAATACCTACAGGCTTGCAGTAATCTGAACCGAGAAGGGATCAACATTCTTATAACAGGAATTTGTTCATTTATGACCTGTCTTTATTATTTTTATAAATAACTCAAGGTGGCAAAGATATCTAATATTCCTTCCTCCTCCTATTTTTCCCTGCACAGCAATCTTGTGAGGTGGGTTAGTCTGAGAGAGAGTGACTGGCCCAAACTCACCTAACTGGCTTTCATGCCTAAATGGGACTAGAACTAACAGTCTCCTGGTGATTGGCCCAAAGTCCCCCAGCCAGCTTTCATGCCTAAGGCCAGACTAGAACTCGCAGTCTCCTGGCTTGTAACCTGGTACCTTAACCACGAATATAAATAAAGTTTTTCTAAATTTAGCTTCATTCACACACACACCAACTACCCTGTGAAAATGTCTTAGGCATCTTAAACCACAGTGACATATCCTCATGATTCAGTCTTGGTCATAAAATCCCCAATCCATTGCTCAGGCTGCATTTATCTGAGCCACTTATTCATGCAGCATCTTCTGTCTTCTTTCAACCTTGGCCCCAAGGCAGATCAAGCTCTGACTAGTGATGAAACCCCTGGAATGTAACCATCTGTCAAAAGTCATATCCAGCCCCAGCCCAAATTAAGAAGAGTGACGGATGGATGTTTTTCCTGCCTGCACAAAAATCCACCAGGACTCCTTAAGGAAAATACAGCAGGGCCCCATCATTCACTGGTTTTAGTATCAGGCAGAAGAGAAATCAGTGGATGGGAGAGAGCAAATAATGCTCATTCTTTTGGGCACAGCTGTCAGAATATATCCTTAGTCTACTCCAGGGGTCCTCAAACTTGGCCACTTTAAGATTTGTGGACTTCAACTCCCAGAATTCCCCAGCCAGCCATGCTGGCCACTTGGCCACTTTAAGACTTGTGGACTTCAACTCCCAATTGGCAGAATTTCTGTGGCTAAGCCAAGATTTTGCCATAGTCCTTAAGCGTATCACTGCAGCTGTTAAGTGAATTACACTGTTGTTAACAAATCAACTTTCCCCATTGACTTTGCTTGTCAAAAAAAGCCAGCTGAGGTCACAGATGGTGATCACATGACCCTGAAACACTGCAATCATCAGCTTGTTGCTCCCAAATTTGGATCACATGACTGTAGGGCTGCTGCAATTATTGTTAAATGCAAGGACCAGGCATAAGTCATTGTTTTTAGTGCTGTTTCATCTTTAAATAGTTGCTAATGAATGATTGTAAAACAAGGAGTGCCTGTACAGTTAGCCCTCAACATATGACCACAATTGAGCCCCAAATCTCCATTACTAAACAAGGCAGTTATTAAGTGAGTTTTGCCCCATTTTACCACGTCTCCACAGTTGTTAAGCGAATCACTGCAGTTGTTACATGTGGTTGTTATGTGAATCTAGTTTCTCCCATTAATTTTGCTTGTTGAATGCTGGCTGGGAAGGTGAGAAATGGTGATCACATGGACTTTGGGATAGCGCAACAGTCATAAATATATGCCAGTTGCCAAGTGCCTGAATTTTGATCACATGACCGGGTGTGTTTGCTGAACGGTCACTTTTTTCAGTGCTGTGGTAACTTCAAACAGTCACTAAATGAATGGCTGAAACTGGAGGACCACCTGTAGCGGAAAAGGTATTTTTTTTTTTAGCCAAGGAAGAGAAAATGTTTTTTAAACTCACTGGCTCAGAGATTCATATTCCACCGTCGGTCCTCTGCCTGGCTGTGAATTGGCACAAGTTGGATATGCTCCAAGGCCAGCAGTGATGCAGGCACTCTCAGCGCCATACCAGGTCACATAGTTACGCATGCGGAAGACAAAGGATACCGGCATCATGTAGAAAAGGCGGAAACGGAGCCCCTTTTCGTAGAAGGCAGCATTTTCGACATATTCAGGGGGGAAGATGTAGGAGACGGCCAAAAATGAAGTCGCAAATACAGGCATCATCATCAATCTGTAAAGCAGTGGCTTCCATGTAGGAATTTCAGAAGGATTGGACTGATTCAACCAATCATGATATGTACGATAGCGATAAAATAAGCCTGGGTTTTAAAAACACAGAAAGGAAAGCAATGAAACAAATCAAGATCAGTGAGAGATATCTGCCTAAGACAGGGGTGGGCAATAAATAACTAATGATTGGCCAGCTCAGGAATTCTGGGAGTTGAAATCCACAGGTCATCCACAAGTTGTCATAATTGCTCACCCCTGGTCTAAGATAAGATGCACATTTTAATAATCCAGAATACTGTTGCTCTTTCCACAACCTCAATTCCCTTAATTCAGAACCAGTATCTTGGTTGGATATTATGGGAAACAGCATCCAACATATTTGGAGAGCTTCTATTTTGGAAAGACTCTGTTAAGGTTGTGTGTGACGGGAAGAATGCCAGGATTTCCTAACTGCACAACTCTGTTTTTCTCAAGGATTTGGCAACAGAAACATAATCTCTGCTATTTTATCTTTTTTCTATGCAATTCTCACAAAGAGAAAAAGAAGCTACAAAAAGAAGCTGGAAAATTGATGAAAGATATACAGACTAGTAGAAAGTATAGTCATTTTTTTTTCCTGATAAGCAATGTAGTGTCAAACACACTTCTGTCAAAATACAAGTAGTCCTTGATTTACGACCAGTTGCTTAATTACCATTTGAAGTTACAACAGACCTCCCCAAAGCTACTTATAACCCATTTTCAAAGTTATGATGACCACATGTGCACACCCAGTCACATGACTTTATTTGGGCACTGGGCAACTAGCTGGTCTTTTCTGCTGTTTGCAATGTCCAGCTGAAGATGTAAGCTAGTTGCCAAGTGAATCATGTAACTGGGTTTGTGCAGCCATTGCTTAATGATGTGGCATTCACATAACAACTGCGACAAAAAAAATGTCAAAAATTTGGATCTGGTCATGTGATGCCTCAACTTACAGCCACAGTGATGATCACAATGGCTTAAATTATAGTCATAAGTTGAGGAGGATCTGTAAAAGAGCCCACGCTTACACAAAACGACTAGGCATCACACCAAAATCAACAGACGGCCGACATTAAAAGCAGACCAGAGGGCAAAGCTGGGCATTATTCTTTTTTACCTTGCTCTGATCTCTACCGTTTCCTTTAAAGAGAAGTCTTGTTACGAAGTATAGCTCTTCAGCCCAAGATCTTCTCTTATTGATTACAGAATAATAGAATAATAGAGTTGGAAGGGACCTTGGAAATCTTCTAGTAGTCCAATCCCCTGCTCAAGGAGGAGACCTTATATCATTCCGGACAAATGCCTGTCCAATCTCTTCCTAATAACCTCCAGTGATGGCACACCCACAACTTCTGAAGGCAAGTCTTTCCACTGAATAATTGTTCCAACTGTCAGGAAAGTTCTTCTTCGTCCTAGGTTGAATCTCTCTTTGATAAGTTTCCATCTTTTACTTCTTATCTTGCCCTCAGATGCTTTTGAGAATAGGCTGTCCCTCTCTTCTTTTTGATACCCCCTCATGCTTATATATGTAGTGAAAAAGTGCCAACATTTTAAAGTATCCATAAGCCCATCACCAGTTCGCACTGCTTCGGCAGAACCGGTAGCTAATTTTTTGTTGCTCAGGCCCAGAATCGACTTCCAGAAGTGGCATCCACACAGAGAACCGGTTGTTCACATATTTGAATCCCACCACTGCCCATCACTCATGAGGCTGTCAAAATGAAAATGCACCACTGGGTCTTGTACTTGTAGATATATTTCACTTTCTATTATATAGTTCACCTACCTGTCATAAGTCCCACATAGCAGTAACTGTAGCACAGTATCTCTGCCAATCCAGGTATTTCAGGAATCACACCAACTGCCGGGGACTTGGTACCTGATGTCACTTCCTGTTCCTTCACCTGAATGAATTCTTGCACCTCATTGGCTACGCTCACCATCTGGAGACATCAATTAAAGTATGGGAGGAAGGACTTACTTCCCCTTAACCCAAGAACTCTCCCTACCCTTAACCAGCCACAATTTAGCACCAGCTACCTTGAGGGTGAGCAAAAGTTGCACAGACTTGGTCAGATGTGTTGTCTGGGGAAACTTGAAGGAAGTAAATTTGTGGAAATAGAGCAGGTACAAAAAAGTCCATCCTAATGTCAGAGAATGGGAATGCCTATTTTAAAAAAGAGAACATGTAATGGTTAAGAAATTATCTACATCATAATGTTAAGCATATATATATATACCTCTGTTCTTAAATTCACCTATATTCTAACCAAACATGCATTTTCATATTGTTGAGGTGGGGTTCACACTTGTGTGGGAAGTCACCCCACCCCAGAGAAGGAAATATTAAAAGGGCAGAAAAATATATTTCCTCCAAGCCCAGTTTTCCTTGATAGCCCCAGGTCTCCCTCCCCAAAGCAGAAGCCAGCTCTGTACAAATGCAGATGTAAACCATCAGGAAAGTTGGAGCTAGAAGCTTAGGAAGTCAAAGACACCTAAAATCTGCATACCCCACCCAAATTCTAAGAGTCATTAGCCCCAGCACCAGGGAAGCAGGATATAACCCTTGGGACATAATAAGATTAACCCACCACCATCAAGAATACCAGAAAGGCACACTCAGACTCAGGTCAGAATACGTGACACAGGAAATACAAAGCCTGAAACAGGAACAGTAAACTACTTCAAACAAAAGGCTTCAGAGAGTATAAAAACCTACTCCCCACATGTGTTCAGCCCTCTTTTTTCTCCTCTTTCCTGCCAGAACCATCTGTCGGTCTGGCTCTTCAATAAACTGCAACCTTCTTTCTAAAGCAGTCGTCATGTTGTTTATCCCCGACCTGGATGACCAGGATGAAGACTTTTCTTTCCACAATTGGACTATGCCATAATGTGCATTGTTTGGTTTTGACTTAGCATGGTTTGTGAAAACAACTTGGTGGATTAAGTAAACCCAAGAAACAATGGCTTATTCAATAAGTCTCAAACCATTGATTAGTATCATGTATGAACCAGGTGTCCAGAGAGAACAAGAAGAGGGAAAAGTAACCCTTTTCTGAGCTTCTGGCATGCCAGTCCCTTTGTTAAGCTGCACTTGCTGACATCTGGGTCCCTTCTCCAAAAACTGCCACCAACCCCTTTGCTCAGCAGATCTCTATTTTGGGGTATGTATGATCCTGCTGGATTTCCAACTTTCCTCCCTCCTTCTTGATACATATAGTACACCAGTCCACACCATACAAAAACAACTTTAGGAATACCCAACATCACCTCCTCCTCCACTACTTATAGATGTATAGATGTGAGCAAGATGTTTATTAGACACTAGGCTTGTTACTATCCATATAACACTGAGCCTGATTTTGCCCCTCTCCTCCAGCCAAGACCCTTTAGCAGTGAGCTCACTGCATCACCCCAAATTCATCACAGCAACTGTCAGCCCTCCCAGGTACACCAGACAGGAAACACAACTAGATAAACTAATTCTACTTTAACTTCTCACCACCACTTTTAACTGCTTGGTCCATTAAGAAGAGATTGTCCTAAGTTTTTTGTTTTTCTCTGACCACTAAGCCACTGAGCCTCATGCCTCTCTTCTCTGATTGTTTCCTAGGCACCATTTCTTCTCTTCATCCCCCAAGGTCATCCACACATTCCATCACATCAACACATCCTGCCACATAGGCCCACACCTAAAGAGCTAAAGTTTCCTTCTCCAAAATCCCTGCCCATACGTTTCCCAGGCTCTCTGCTAATTTAATTTAGGATTTAGAACTAGGATCATTGGGAAGTCAAATCTCATTTTGCTTTCAAGTTTCAGTTCATTTTCCTACAGCTGCCCTGCACAAACTTCCCAAACCTTCAAAACTTCCCAGCCTTTCAGACACAAACACCAAAAACATACAGCTCCCTGTAATATTCTGCTTAATCAGATGGGGGTTTTTGGTCCATTTACTTTGGTGAGATTTTGATGATAATCCATGTCCCCATGATGGTGACAAAGGAGTGAATGGTGTGGATGCCACAAGCAGCCAGTGTAAGTCCAAGACCCACGGCAGCTGCCCCATATTTCTTGAACGTCAATCCTACAGAAAAAGAAAGGGAAAGAAATGTCCATCACCAAATATCCAGACACCAGTCTGAGAATTTAAGACCCTGGGTGTGAAAATTAGAAACTAGGTAACAGCCAGATTTGTGCAACAAGTTTATTTTAACGACTTTTGATTTCCCTGAGAGGCTTCGTTTGCTGGGAAACTCAGAGAGTTTGATTGCTTTATGTTTCAGTAATTCATTTTCAGGGAAAATGTGTTAAATCGATAGCCAAATACCGATAGAAGAGAAGATTCGTAGCTGAGGATTGAACTGTGGAATCCTTGGTACTCTCCGAGATTGGTGGTTTTCTTGCAACTTTTTCATTACCAAATTAGGTAACATCATCAGCGCTGGCAATGAAATGTCTGCAAGAGAGCCACCAAGCTCAAAGAGCACCAAGGACTCCACACTAGCCAGGTTGAAGTCATAATCTTTAAAATCTAGAGACAGCAGAAATTCATGAAGATTGTGGCCATCCTCACTCTCTAGAAAAAACAAACCAGTTATCTGGGATGGGAAAAAAATATATCACTGAGTTCTGACTATCCACCACTAAGCTTAAGATTAAGGCCCAGGTGGTGGTCTCGCATGTGATACCAAATGACATGATTTTGGCTAGAATGTGCTCTGTGTGATATGAAATGCAGACATTATGGCCTGTGAATCACACTTTACGATTTAGCTGTATGTCGCTTATTCAAAAGCTCTGACATAAGAAAGCTTTGCATATAACGTGTGAACATCCCCACTGTGGCTTAATTAGCAAGCCATGATTAAAACAAGTCTTTGCTGAGCATGAATAAATCTGGCCACACTGCAGTTTTTATCTGGAATTCTTTTTATTTCTCTGACTTATTTCAGTCTTTATCTGGAATTTTTATTTTTTTAATCCCCAAACCAGATGCATATTGTATCCCCATCTTCCAAGCTCCTGTATCTTGGGAGAGCTGCTCTTTCAAGGCTCTTTCCAATCAGCCCTTGAAAGTCAGCAAGCTAGTGGATAGTCCTGCTGGCCTAAAACCCAGGACAGTTTCCAGTGAAGAGCATAGCAATCTTAGCACTTACCCCTTTTCTTGAAGAAGAAGCCAATGGGAATTGGGAGAAACAGGAATGCTGTGTAAGTAATCCCAACAGATGAAATTGTATCTGCCAAAAGATTCAGAGTGAAGCTAGTTACAGTTACAAATGCTGAAAGTGCTACCATAAACAGAGTACCATTAAGCCACAGCATTGGCCTTAAAGATGATTTTGGTGAAGTGGAAAATAGGAAATGATCCAGCAGTTTTGGACCACAGACAAGCATGATACAGATGTGTAAAGCAGAAAGGTCAGGACTAATCTTGAATGCAACAATTCAGAACCTGATGGCAAGGATAAGGGGCTATTATTTTACTGCAATTATGCACAATAGAATCAAACAATCGTGCTCCCCCACCCCAAATTTGAAACACAGTGTTGTGGCCACAAGATGTAATGCTGAGCTACAGGCTTTGATAGTTTTTAAAACAAGTTAACAAGTTGAGGAAAGTTAATTAAGTCTCCGTCAGAGTGCCATAAGCCACAGCATTGGCCTTAAAGATGATTTTGGTGAAGTGGAAAATAGGAAATGATCCAGCAGTTTTGGACCACAGACAAGCATGATACAGATGTGTAAAGCAGAAAGGTCAGGACTAATCTTGAATGCAACAATTCAGAACCTGATGGCAAGGATAAGGGGCTATTATTTTAATGCAATTATGCACAATAGAATCAAACAATCGTGCTGCCCCCCCCCCCCAAATTTGAAACACAGTGTTGTGGCCACAAGATGTAATGCTGAGCTACAGGCTTTGATAGTTTTTAAAACAAGTTAACAAGTTGAGGAAAGTTAATTAAGTCTCCGTCACCCTGAATTTGGTTCCAGGTGGGTTACACTCTTCCACCCATATGTTTTTCTTGACAATTCTAAGAAAGGAGTTCTGAAATGATCTTCAACTTCCCAATCTAGCAGAGATAACATTACAGAGCAGTGTGTTCCAATCTTGGCAACTTTAAAATACGTGGACCTCAATTCCCAGAATTATTCTTTTAAAAATGTTATAAGGAGTAGAGGTCAGGATGAGAAGGGAACAGCTAAAAAGGAAAGGAAGCAGCTAATTCAAGGCTAACTGCCAAAAGCTGAGTTTGTGGATGTTACCAGGCTTATAAATTAAACAGATTTCAAGAGAGCGGACAAGATTGAGGAGAGCTACAGGCAGCCAAAAATCTCCTCCTGCAGCTTATAGAAATATGCTGTCCCTCTCTGGCTACACTCCAAGTTTGTCCGTGAACAAATATTTTCCTCAGGGCCTCTCTGCCTTTTGCAGCTGAAATGATAGAGAGTATTTTGAAGGGGTGGTCGCATTGCCAGGAAGTATCACCATTTTTCTTTTGGGAAATGACTGCAGGGTGTTGCAAATGGCTGTAAATGTGGGCTGGTTGCCAAAATGTGATCATGTGACCAAGGGAGACATCCTGGCCATCTGAACTTCAGAACTGGATCATAAGTACCTTTTGGAGGGTCCATGGTAACTTTGAATGGTTGCTAAGTGACTGATCATAAGTTGAGGACTCCCTATAACAGGGGTAGGCAACCCAAAAACACTCAAAGAGCCACTTGGACCCGTTTCCCACCAAAAACAAAACACTGGGAGCCGCAAAACCCTTTTGATATCTAAAATGAAGATAACACTGCATATATCCTTTTTTACCTTTATTATAGGTGTGTGTGTGTGTGGGTGTGTGTATTATATATATATATACACACACACACACACACACCTATAATAAAGGTAAAAAAGGATATATGCAGTGTTATCTTCATTTTAGATATCAAAAGGGTCTCTCTCCCTCTCTCTCCCTCCCTCTCTCTCTTTCTGCCCTTGGTCTGCCAGTCCTCTTCCCCCATTCTCTTTCTTTCTCTTTCTCTCTTTCCTCTCTCTCTTTCTCCCCCTCCCCCCTCTCTTTCTTTCTCTCTCTCTCTCTCCCCCCTCTCTCTCCCTCTCTCCAATCTTCTGCTCACCTGGCAAGCTGGCTTCAAGCTGTTCTCCAACAAGCTCAGGGGTAGGCAACCTCGGCTCTTTTATGACTCATGGACTTCAACTCCCAGAATTCCTGAGTCAGCATAGCTGGGCTAGCTAGCTCTCTCCTGCCCTTCCTGCTTCCTGCTTCCTGCAGAGACGCAGCAAAGGGAGGAGCCCTTTTCAGCTTGTCGGAGAACACCTGAGTCCACTGTCTTTTACACACACACACACACAAAGAGAGAGAGAGAGAGACAGAGAGAGAAGCAGGGAAGCGCAAGTGCCTCTCTCTCTCTGTCTCTCTCTGCAAATGGCAGAGGAGGCTGGGAGCCACAGGGGAAGGCTCAAAGAGCCACATGTGGCTCCGGAGCCGCAGGTTGCCGACCTGTGCCCTATAATTACTGTACTGATTTATTTACTTGTCTAGTGTTTCTGGGTGTGCAGCTAATGAGTAGGCTGGCTTGATTGCTCAACAGCAAGACACTGTTGAAGCGGGCACAGCAGCGCCTGCATTTTTTGCGTTGCATAAGAAAAGCCCATCTTCCTTCCCCTGTCCTTACCACTTTCTACAGAGGGACGATTGAGAGCATTCTGTCATATTGCATTACTGTCTAGTTTGGAAGCATCACTGCTTCAGACAGGAACACGGTGCAGAGAGTGGTGAGGATGGCAGAAAAGATTATTGGTAGTTCACTCCCTTCTATCCAGAATATGATATATAAGTGCTGCTTGAGCAAGGTCCACAGGATTGTCTGGGACACTACACATCCTCTTCACAACCTTTTTTCCTTGTTATCTTCTGGAAGGAGACTTTGTGGATTCAGTCACAATTTTGTTCCATGTAGCATCAACCTTGTGAACTCACAACTTTCCTCTTTCCGCTATGTATTCAAAATAGACAGTAATTTATATTTATATGTATATAAATGTATGGGGTATGTCAGTGATGGCAAACCTTTTAGAGACAGAGTGCCCAAACTGCAACCCAAAACCCACTTATGCATCGTCGGGTGCCGGGTGAGTGTGGCCCATTGGCTGGGTGTGGCCCGTTGGGTGGGCGTGGCTGCAGTGGTAACAGCAGATTGGGTGGCACTAAAAGTTTCAATCAATCAATTCCAACTTTGCAAGATCTTTTTTTTTTCGCGCAAGAAGTTGAAATTGACTGATTGATTGAACCTTTTTTTTTTTTTGCACATGGCAGTGAAGGCCTAAAGTGAAAAGGTTTTATAAAACCCAGCTGAAGGCCTAGGACTGGGGCGACGGCGCGCATGCCCACAGAGAGCGCTCTGAGTGCCACCTCTGGCACCCGTGCCATAGGTTCGCCACCACTGGGGTATGTGTATGTGTGTACAGCATGTGTATAAGTGTGTTGTGTATGGGTAGATATATACTTTCTTTTGAGAGCAGACAACCGAATTTCATTTTTAATGTGGGCCGATGTGCTTATAGTAAAAAAATGGCGATAAACACTATCTTCTCAACCTCCGTAACTTTAAAATGTGTGGATGTGAATTCCTACAATGCTGGCTCGGGAATTCACCTTAAAGTCCATACATTGCTAAGGTTGAGAAACATTGCACTGACCAGATTGTTTGCCTATACCAGGGGTCGGCAACCTTGGCTCTTTTATGACTTGTGGAGTTCAACTCCCAGAATTCCTGAGTCAGCATGGCTGGCTCAGGAATTCTGGGAATTGAAGACCACGAGTCATAAAAGAGCCAAGGTTGCCTACCCCTGGCCTATCCAAAAAGGAGGTAATGCACAGCCAGTTGAAAAGGAACCCATTTTAAAATGCCTCCCACTTCACAGACCAATTTATGTAGATTAAAAAGACTCTCAAGCAATACTCAAACCAGTGATGGCGAACCTTTTAGAGACTGAGTGCCCAAACTGCAACCCAAAACCCACTTAAGCATTGTCGGGTGCCGGGTGGGTGTGGCCCATTGGCTGGGTGTGGCCCATTGGGTGGGCGTGGCTGCGGTGGTAACAGCAGACTGGGTGGGACTAAAAAGTTCAATCAAATCCAACTTTGCAATATCTTTTTTTTTCCCCACGAGAAGTTGAAATTGATTGATTGAACCTTTTTTTTTTTTTTGTACACGGTGGCGGAGGCCTAAAGCGAAAAGGTTTTATAAAACCCAGCTGAAGGCCTAGGACTGGGGGGACGGTGCGCGTGCCCACAGAGAGGGCTCTGAGTGCCGCCTCTGGCACCCGTGGCATAGGTTCGCCACCACTGACTCAAACTATCCTAAGTGATTTTTTTCATGAACAGCAGGAGAACTACAGGTAACCCTCAACGTATGACCACAACTGAGCTCAAAATTTGTGTGGCTAAGCAAGACAGTTCTCAAGTGAGCTTTGCTGCACTTAATGACTTTTCTTGCCACTGTTAAGTGAATCACTGCAGTTATTAAATTAATCACACAATTGTTAAGAAAATCTGGCTTTCCCACTGACTGCTTTTCAGAAGGTTGCAAAAGGAGATTACCGGTATATGACCCCAGGACGCTATAACTGTCATAAACATGAATCAGTTGCCCCCAGCGTCTGAATTTTGATCACATGACCATGGAGATGCTGAAATGGCTGTGTGAAAAATAGTCACTTTTTTCACTGCTGTTGTAACTTCGAAAAGTCATTAAATGAACTGTTGTAAGTTGAGGACTACCTGTACAGAGTGATCTGACCAAAATAAATAATCTCAAACTAACCTAGATTGAACAGAGACAGTATCTGAACTGGAAGAAAACAAATATTTCACATTCTTTCATAAACACTGGCATCTAAATGCTTGTACTGTATCACCATGGCTATTTTTATTTCCAAATGTTCCTGCAGAGTCACTTTCACTTTCTAATTTCTGTAAACCAGGCTAAACAACCTGAAGGCCAAAATCAGCACATAACCCACTTTAATCACAAATTTCAGCAATAAAACAATGAGAGACACCTTGTGGTATTTTAAGAGGTGATAAGTTACTAAAATTGTTTACATTTTTTGGAATGAAGATAAGAAGACAGTTACATCTTTATTTCTTTCATTTTCTTTACTATAGTCTTCCTTTTCAATTCCTCTGTTTTCTGTACCTTCTACTCTTGCTTTTTATTCTTCTTTTAGTTTGCATTAGTTTTTACTGTTGTAATTATAATCTTCAGTAACATTACTATAAAAACAGTGTAGTTGGTTGGGGCTTCTCAAACTTCGTGAGCTATGGTCCCTTAGAACAGGGGTGTCAAACTGCCGAGCCGCACCCGCCCCATTGCCGGCAATGCAAAAAGAGTCGCGATACGTCGCGACACGTCACATGATCTGGCGAGTTTGACACCCATGCCTTAGAATAATACAGGTAGTTCTCATCTTACAACCACAATTGTGATCAGAATTTCTGCAAGGCAGGTGTTAAGTTGCATTACAAACCTCATTACCCCCATGAATAAAACTAAAGCAATACAGATAGTCCTCAAATTACAACAATTCATTCAGTGACCGCTCAAAGTTACAACAGCACGGAAAAAGTGACTTACCATTTTTCACACTTATGACCATTGCAGCATCCCCAGGGTCACGTGATCAAAATTCAGACACTTGGCAACTGGTTCACATTTATGACAATTGCAGTGTCCTGGGGTCATGTGATCCCCTTTTGCAAACTTCTGACAAGCAAAGTCAATGGGGAAGCCAGATTCACTTAATAACCATGTTACTAACTTAACAATTGCAATGATTCATTTAACAACTGGGCAAGAAATGTGGTAAAATGGGGCAAAATTCATTTAACCAATGTCTCACTTAACAACATAAATGTTGGGCTCAATTGTAGTTGTAAGCTGAGGACTGTCCACCTTTCATATCTTGTTAAACAACTAGGATTGCTAACTTCAGCTGAAGCCAGTTCTGGATATTTGCCCCAGCCCTGTAAGGCCTCAAATAACTCAAACACCACAATAGAAAGCAGGAATGGATCAGGAAGCATGGGCAAAAGTGAAACTGATAATAGTTTCAATGCCCAATGGAAAGGCACACAAACAAGAATGTAAGTACTAATAAAATAATATGAAAATGAAAGTAACTAATATTATTCGGTGGAGACGATGGCAACAAAACAAAGTGCAGATTAATCTACTCATTTTCTTGAGTTTGCATAGTCTTCATGCAGACTTTGGCAGGAGACATCTTCCTTCACCCAGCACCCCCTTTCAGCCTCAGCCCCCCCCCATGCAAAGCCCAGTTAAAGGCAGTAAGGGTGGAAGCCCTAAATGTTTTTTATTCCCGCTCTTAAGCCTTTGCTGCCTTGTTACCATTCTGTGAGAGATAGGGAGGGTAACAGAAGGAATGTTAGATATGAACAACCAATAGACAGAAGGAAAGTGCGTTAGCAGTTTATCACAGACAGGGGAACTAAATTCAAATAGCAAAAAGCTCAAGAAGAAATAATTCAATATACCATATTCCAAAAGATTCTGCCTTAATAAACTACTTTCTAAGATTTAGCCTCAAAGTAGCATTAGACTCAACATTCATAATCCAAATTACTTCAATTGTTGCTTCCTGATCTTGCCCCATTGTGACAGTAAGGTTACAGCCGCTACAAATACTGTAGCATCTTCTTCCTTCACGGCAATCGGCTGGAATGAGTAGCAATCAGGGTCACCCCAAAAAGCCAGCAAAGCCCAGCACCTCGGTTTTAACATCCCCATCTTGCTCACCTTCTGTCAAATGGCGCCACAAGTTTGACCAGGCGATGCCCATTTTTGCAGTGTGGAATATAAGTGGACGGGCGGCTCGCGAACGTGAACACAGCCACCCACTACCAAACTTTGCCCAGAAGGCGACTTTTATTTAGCACGGGTGGGGCAGGGAGAGAAGGGAGGGACTGCAGCTAAGGGGCGTGTCATCCAACTTCTCCGAACTCAGTCCGGAAAAGCAAACAATGAGAGCAGGCTAGATGTCATCTCGCTTTCTTGCAAGCTTAGAGACACGTGTCGGCACGTATAAAAACAGAGGCTGTGTAAGTGTCCTCAGGAAGGCCGTTGAATGTCTTTAAAAAAAATAAAAAAAAAATCTTAAAAGCACAAAATACTTTTATCATCTTTGGAGGCTGCTGCTGTAATATTAACGTCTGCAACTTTTAGTAATTATCCCGGTGTTACGGCTCTTCTGCACCAGTTAACTCCCGAGTCACGCCCGACGAAGCGAGACAGCGCGTACGAAGCTGTCCGTCGAAGGCCACCGTATCGGCGGGAGTTTTTTTTTTTTTTTTACGCCGCCAATAGGATTCTGGGCAATGTAGTAGTTTGGTCCATAAACCAGATAATCCCATAAGTAAGAAATAATTAGTGACTTGCTACAGTAGCGGGCAGAATCTGATACCTGTGCTTTCTGCTTCTTTGGGGGGGAGCGGCTTCTACTTTTTATCTTATTTATGTTTAGTTTTTAAAATGTATTTGTTAATTTGTGCCAACGTGCTTGTTTGTATAGCCAGGGGTAGGCAACCTCGGCTCTTTTATGACTCATGGACTTCAACTCCCAGAATTCCTGAGTCAGCTATGCTGACTCACGAATTCTGGGAGTTGAAGTCCATGAGTCATAAAAGAGCCGAGGTTGCCTACCCTGGTATAGACTATGTCTGTCTAAATATGGACTTTCTATCTATGTTGGAAAGTCCACATTTTGGATAGAGAGGACCATAGATTTGAAAGAGGGATAAAAAAATCCATCTGTATTAGAATTGAACACCCCTCCCTCAACAGGGCACAGATAAACTCCCAAGTGACCTCAAAGGCCCTCAGAGAGAGTGCTAAGGACCAGATGATTGCAAAGAAATACAATCCTTCCATACCAACATACCCCCATCCTATCAAAACCTATCTTTACATTCCCTCACTATCAAGTCTCAACTGTCAGTATCTATCCTTCCATTTCCCCACCATCAGAATTGATAAAGCTTCTTGATGAGAAGCGAAATGTTTTCTTCTTCCACAAGGAAAAAACAGTGCCTTTTTTTTTTAAAAAAAGTATCTTTGAGACATACTGACATTGAATACATATGCAGTATTCCAAATAAAATGTTCACACTGATTAAAAATAACAGCGTTATGACTTAAGGTGACCAACCGTCCTCCTTTAGGGAAGACAGTCCTCCTTTTGTAAGTTCTGTCCTCGCTCGAAAAGTGTCCTCCTACATGTCCTCCTTTTCGATATTTGAAGACTAATTTGCAGGGCTTTTTTTTCTCATAGAACGCTCAGAACGGTGTTCCGGTACCTTTTTTTGATGGTTTTTTTTCAACTTTTGCATGAGCTGTGCTACTCCCCCTATTGGCTTTCGAAAGCCAATAGGAATTGCTGCTGAGCGCGCCAAAATACCCGGCCGGCAAACTTTGCACATGCAAGTTGTCTGCAACGAAGGTGAATTGGCAGGAACTTTGCACCCCTCCCTGCTACCCAACTACACCATCTCCTAGTTAGCCCCGAAGATACCTGGAGGAGACTGGAGTGGCGACGCCACAGTAAGTTTCTCTTGATCTTCAGCCCTGCTAGGGCAATAATGGCTGCGGGTGCAAAAAGCAGGGGCAGCGTGGCTGCTGCGGGCAGGGGTGTAAGGGGCTGCTCCCCGTGCTGTGGGAGCCACAGGGCCCACTCTACATGGGGCTGCGCAGGGTGGTGGTGGTGCTGGCGGGGCGGCTGCAGGCGGAGTGTGTTGATGGTGGGCTGCCCCCTGGGGCCGGGGCTGGCACAGCTGGTGCTTTGGGAACCACGGGGCCCGCTCTACACGGCGGGGCAGCGGTGCTGGCGCGGCGGGTGGTTGACCTTCCATGGGCCGGGCCAGCTGGTGGTCTACCCAGTGCTGGACCTGCACTGCTGCCACCTCGCCCTGCGCGCCTACGTGGCTGTCCTGGAGCTCCTGGCCCGCAACACCTGCCTCCGCCACCCACCCCGCACAGTCCCGCTGTGTAGAGCGGGCCCCACAGCTCCCATAGCACTAGCCGCTCCAGTGGTAATCTTAAGCATTTTTTTCATAAATAATACTAAATGTCATTTTTTAATGGAATGAGATGGGAAAGGTCAGCCTGGCTGACACGGGGTGAGCACAAGGCAGGCGCACACATGGACTCCACTGAAATGTTGATAATGTAAAAAAAAAAAAAACATCAGCAATTCGTTGTTCTAAAATGGGTCTTTTCTAGCTTTCTTTTAAACACAAACTTTATATAAATCATCAGTATTGTAACACAATCTTTTCTTTATTTTTCCCTCAAAATCTACTTTTGGATATGAAAAGCTATATTTTAACAGCTTATATACTGTTTATAAAAATAAATTATGTAAGGATATGCAACTATATTTTTTCATATTTATCTAATGTTACTTTTGCATCTACTTTTTAAAATCCATTTTCTTTCTGTCATTAATTCCCCAAGAATAAGAAATGTAAATTGTAAGCTCCTCATAGCACAGTTCTATATCATTGTTAAAATAGTTGGGCAATTATGGGCATATTCATTCATATTCATAAATAGATTGAATTGTAACGCTTTTCCCCTCACTTAAACCTGTTCTCTTGTGTGTATAGTTTGAACATAGCCAGGCCTTTTTTATCAGCAGTTGTAAAGAAATAGAAACAAAATGTTTAACTTATGTATGGCAGGGATGAATTAATAGTATGCATTTTGGGTTATAGGAGCATCTCATTCACTTGAACCAATGTGATCATATCTTTAAAATGGTATGTACAAGCCATCAATAATGTGGTTGCTAATATAGGTAGGTCCGGCTTATGAGCTGTTTGTATTTAAGGAGATGCTCACAACAAATTCTAGTTTATTTGGTGAATGCCTGAAAGATGCATTACTTCATCTAAGCCAGACATGTCAAACACAAGGCCCGGGGGCCGGATGCGGTCCGCGAAGTGGTTTCATGTGGCCCACGAAGCCATCCTGGAAACAATGAGGGAACGGCCCCCGCTGCCATGGCCCTGGCCCAGGCTGGCCGGGAGGGAGCCAATGTACAATTTTGTGGTGGCCATCTATGCTGAAACGCATTCAGTCTTAGCTCCACAAGGCCATCTGGAAACAGTGAGGAACCAGCACCTGCCGCATCGGCCCCACCCGCTGGGTGCATGCTAGGGAGGTGTCACCCTTTGTGAGAAATGAAGAAATACACCATCGCCTGGAAGTGGCCAGCAAATGGCCCTCGCCTACTTCACATATCCGGCTTGATGGGCTCCAGGGGAGGGGTTTCGGCAGGCAGCGGGGCGCTCTCACAGTGCCAAGAGGCTGAGCTGGGTGGCGCAAAACTGATGAGAAGTCCAATGCTGCCTAGCTCCCAGCCTGCCCAGTTTCAGCAGGCAGCAAGGTGCAAAGCTGGCAAGCTTCGCACCACCCGGCTCAACCTCTCGGCACTGTGAGGAGAGCGCCTCACTGCCTGCCAAGACCAGGCAGGCTGGGGGCTGGCCAGTGTTGCGCTTCTTTTTAGATTTGCGCCGCCTGGCTCAGCCTCTCGTCGCTGTGAGGAGAGCGCCTCACTCCCTGCCGAAACCGGGCAGGCTGGGGGTTGGGCGGCATTGCGCAGGTAACATTGACTCTCACGCTGCTCATGGCACCCCCTCCCCCAGAGCCCACCAAGCCAGATATGTGAAGTAGGTGAGGGCCATGTGCTGGCCACTTCCAGGCGATGGTGCATTTCTTCATTCCTCACGAAGGGTGACACCTCCCTAGCTGCGTTTCTTGCCTGTTTTTCTCCCTCCCTCATATCAAATATTTGCCCACCACTCTGTACTTAGTAAGGAAGAAAGGAAAGAAGTAGAGGGAGGGTCTGAGGGAAGTCCTGCCTTAGTCCTGCCCTGCTGCCATTTCACCCTCCCCTTGCCCCCTCCTCCTGGCCTATCCTGGGGGTCTCCCATCCTATTGCTAAGGACGATTTGGATACAAAGCCAGGTCTCCTCCCATGGAGAGGGAATGGGCCCCCCTCTGACTTTGCCCTCGTACCCATCATGAGCAACCTGGCTAAGGAGAGCAAGCACAGCAGCAGCAGCAGCCTTGAGGAGGAGGTAAGTGCAGCTGGGTGCCCCCTTGGGGAAGTGGGGCTGGGATTGGTGCCGTGGGTGCTCGAGGGCCAGGCTGGGCGTTTGACCTCTGCTGCTCAGGGCTCCAGGCAGCCCACACCACCATCCAGCTGCCCCACATGGCCTGAGAGGAACGGTGAGGGTCCTCCAGTGGACCATGTCTTGGCACTTGCCCTGGTCCCACCCCCTTCTGCCAGAGACCGTCAGATCTGTCCCACTCCTGCCCAGGCCCCCACAGGCACCCTTGATGCGAACGATGTAGAGCTGGCCATGCCCACCCAATAGGCCACACCCACTCCATCCACGCCCACCCAGTAGGCCGCACCGACCCTGGCCACATACCCCCGGTCTCCCCCGAGGGCAACCACAATGCTGATGCGGCCCTCAGTGAAATTGAATTTGACACCCCTGACCTACAAGGTCCCTTCCAACTTTGTTTATTCTATTCTATTCTATTCTATTCTATTCTATTCTATTCTATTCTATTCTAGTCTAGTCTAGTCTAGTCTAGTCTAGTCTAGTCTAGTCTAGACTAGACTAGTCTCATAGATTTTCCTAAATAAACCTCCTTTATATAATAAAACCTTTACTAATCGTTGAAACCAGATTCCTGTAATCAGGAATGCTCACATGCACACTCTGAACACTTTTGTATTACATATGGCCTTTTTTGGTGAGAGTTCCTGACAACAGCCTTGTGAGGTCGATCAGGCCAAGAGAACGTGACTGTCTTCCAGTCAGTTCTGTGTCTGGTGACTTGATCCTGGATCTCATTTCTAGGGGAAAGCACTCGCTGTCACACACAAGCCTTGGTGAAAATAATGTACAACAGGCCTTCAGTTAAGAGGAAAAGACGAGATAAGGTTTCAAGTAGTGTTGTGTATATTCAAAGGAAAAGGCACCAGAATGAATGCAAATCTTCATGCCACATTTGGTGGCATTATCAAAAACTAATCATTACCATCCAGCATAGTCCATCAAGGTGGTTGTGGGCATTGACTGTGGGTGGTTGTGATGTCACAAAGGGAGAGTAGTTGATTGGCTGGGAAGACAGATAAGCAAATGGGCAGTTAGATGTTGCAAGGAAAGGGGCTGGGAAGTATTTAAGATCTCTCCAATGTAGCCACGGGGGGGGGGGGGGACTTTTGAAGGGTACAAATTGGGATTCCCATCACTTTCCCATTTCATCTCAACCTCCTCTTGGATTGAGCTTGTAGGTCCAACTGAGCATCATCCTTAGGATTTTAGGATTTAAAAGGAATAAGTTGTACTTCAACCTGAAATGGGCCAACTGAAAGTTGGTAAGTTCTTTGATTCAGAAACAGTTCAGATACAAACTTCTCTTTTATATATATATGTATGCATATGTATATATTATAATATAAAATACAAATGAAAACAAATATAATAGGGAAGTAGGGGAGAGAAATGGGGGAGAAAGAGAATAGGATAAGGAAAAAAAAGAAGGAAAAAAGTGTTAATTTTCAACTTTTTTTTCAGTGCAGTAGAATGAAAATAATACAGTGTCAACTTTTTACTTTGACATAGTCAGTATATAGTAGCCATTTCTATAACAACAAATTTATCTAATCAGTGAATCCCAAAATCAGAAATTCACTTTTTTTTGTCTTGAGCACAAAGTCTAGAAGCGGTTTCCAAACAGAAACAACAGTCGATATATTCTTTTCTTTATTTAAAGCAATCAATTTGGCCATCCCTAACAGAATAACAGAGTTGGAAGGGATCTGGGAGGTCTTATAGTCCAACCCTCTACTCAAGCAGGAGACCCTGTAGCGTTTCAGACAAATGGTTGTCCAATCTCTTCTAAAAAAAACCTCCAGGGTTGGAGCAGCTACAACTTCTGGAGACAAGCCGTTCTACTGAATTATTCTGTCAGGAAATTTCTCCTTAGTTCTAGGTTGTTTCTCTCCTTGATTAATTTCCATCCATTGCACCTTGACCTGCCTTCAGGCGCTTTGGACTTGGAGAATGGGTTGACCCCCTCTTCTTTGTGGCAGTTTTCCCATCCATTCTTCCATGTGGGGATTGTTGTATCTTTCCATTTTTGTGTATAAAGAATTCTCCCTGCAGTCACCATATTCAGTAACGAAGTTTTCAGGTACAAATTGCTAAAAAAGAAAGAGATTCATGCAATGTTGTACTCAGCTCCAAGGCATGAAGACGTGGCTTCAGATCTCACCTTTATTCATGAAAGTCAGACTAGATGGCCTCACAGAGATCAAGACCGCAGTATTCTATCTATGATATTTTTTAAAAGAGAGCCCTGTTGAACAGTCTACTTTAGGACACTCTTATGGACTGTCAAATTGGCACTGACTGCACTGCCCCATGGTTCTGTTCTAGGCCTTTCTCCTTCTCCTTTAATAACTTGGATAAATAAGAAGGGAGAATGTTGATCAAGCTGCACAAAAAGATACAAAATTAAATGGGATAGCTATTAAGTCATTCTGTGAGGGAATTGGGTGGTCTCCAAATTCTGCGTATAAATAAATAAGCAAATAAATAGATAAACAAACAAACAAACAAGTAAGCAAACAAGTAAGTAACCAAGTGGAGAGAAATAAAATATAAATATAAAATTAAGTTAATATGATACAGAAATGGGTTGCAAATAACAGTATGGAAATGGACAGTGATTAATATTTATATTTATTTATTTATTTATTTATTTATTATTTTAATTTCTATACCGCCCTTCTCCCGCAGGACTCAGGGCGGTGCACAGCATATTAAAACAGATACACATATCAATAAAAATAAAAATAAAAACCCCTCTAAAACCAAATTAAAACCAAATATTCGAAGCTGTGTTCCAATTAAAATTATACCTAAAATCATCCCTAAATAAAATCCTCCTTAGGTCAGGCCCGCTTGCTGGAAAAGCCATGTCTTGAGGGCGCGGCGGAAAGTAAGGAGATCCGGAATCATCCGGATCTCGGGGGGTAGTTCGTTCCAGAGGGTGGGGGCACCCACAGAGAAGGCCCTCCCT
>NW_015386417.1:564856-608636 GCF_001527695.2 Protobothrops mucrosquamatus
TCTGCCATGGGGAATGGACGGAAAGGCTCATTAGGTCGGCGAACCAAGGCCTCCGAGGCCAGTATGGAGCCACCAGAACCAACTCCGCCCTCTCCAGTAGCAGCCTGCGTATGGTCGCCGGAATGAGCGGTAGGGGAGGGAAGGCGTAGAGTAAGCCCTTCGGCCACGGAGACCTTAAGGCGTCCGTCCCCTCCGCCCCTGGGTGATAATATCGGGAGAAGAACCTGGGGAGCTGTGCATTGCTCGGTGACGCGAACAAATCGAGGACCGGAAGGCCGAATCTGCGTGTTATCTCTGAGAACAGGACCGGATTCAGTCCCCATTCCGAGGGATCTATCGTGGCTCGACTCAAGAAGTCTGCCTGTTGGTTCCTGTCCCCAGAGATATGCTCGGCCCTGAGGGAAGCCAGGTTGGTCTCCGCCCAGGACCCCAGGAGCCGGGCCTCGGTCATGAGGGACCTGGACCTGGTACCCCCTTGCTTGTTTACATGGGCTTTGGACGCCACGTTGTCCGTGAGGACCAATACGTGACGACCCTTGATGTAGTGGCTGAACTGACGGAGGGCTAGGTGGATGGCCCTGAGTTCCAGCCAATTGATGTTGTGTCTCAAGTCTGCGCTTGACCAACGGCCCTGCGCAAACTGAGACTGTAAATGGGCACCCCAGCCGAACAGGCTGGCATCCGTCGTGATGGTAAGACGGTCCGGCTCCTTGAAAGGTGACCCCTTGGTCACCGCTCGCGAGAATCACCAGCGTAGGGACCTCCGGGCGTGCAATGGGAGCTTCACCCGTTGGTTGGATGCGCTGACGTTCAATCGCTGGAACGGTAAAAGGAACCATTGTAGTTCCCGTAAGTGGAGCCTGGCCCAGGGGACAATGGCTATGCAGGAGACCATCTTCCCTAAGAGTTGGGACAACAAGACCAACGTCACTACCCGTTCTCGGTACACCCTGCGAGCTAGGTCCCTGATGCTGTCCACCCGCTCCTGGGAGAGATAGACCACGCAGTTCGCGGTGTCTATGATGGCTCCCAGGTGCAGAAGCCTGGATGAGGGAACCGTCTGGCTTTTCTGGAAGTTCACCAAGAACCCGTGCTGTTGAAGGACCTGAATAGTTAGGCCGAGGTCTGTCTGAGCCGCCCGGAAGGAGGACGCCTGAATCAGAATGTCGTCCAGGTAACACTGGATGCGTACCGGTACCTTCCGGAGGTGGGCGGCCAGCACAGCCAGGATCTTGGTGAACACCCTGGGTGCCGAGGAGAGGCCAAATGGAAGAGCCTTGTACTGGAAATGCTGACCCTTGTAACAGAACCTGAGGAACCGCCTGTGGTCTGGAAGGATGGGGATGTGGAGGTACGCTTCTGAGAGGTCTATCGACGCGAGGAAGTCTCCCTGTCTGATGCCTCCCAGGATGGACTGGAGCGATTGCATTTTGAATTTTTTGTATGCAATGTAACGATTCAGACTTTTCAAGTCCAGAATCGCCCTCCATCCCCCCGATGTTTTGGGAACCACAAAGAGGATGGAGTAGAATCCCCCTCCTTCGTGACCCGACGGTACCGGTTCTATGGCCTGAATGTCTATGAGATGACGAATGGCCTCCTGCATAAGTCCCCGCTTGATTGGATTGCGAGATGTGGGGCAAGATATGAAGTGACCCGGCGGGATCGCCAGGAGCTCTAGGGACAGACCTTGTTGTACTGTCTGCAATACCCATTTGTCCGTGGTGGTGAGCTCCCACCGATGGAAAAAATGGGACAGCCTGCCTCCTATGGGAAGGGAGATTTGAGAGTCACTTGGACTTCTTAAAGGGATGTCCCGTACCCCGAAATGGCCGCCTATTCTGGGGCTGTTGCCTGGGCCGAAATCCTGTCCTGTCATAGGGGCGGTCATATGTGCAATCCTGCCTAATTGTGAAAGGTCGAAATGGCTGGGCAGCAGCCGAGCCTGAATTTTGCCGAAAGGGCTGCCTCCTGGAATAAGGAGTGGGGCGCTTGTCGGATCGCTTGGTGACGTGAGCCATGACTTTTCTCTTATCCTTGTTTTCCACAAGGAAAGGTTCAGTGCTTCGCCAAATAGATGGGACCCCTGATATGGAGCGGATGCCAGGCGCCATTTGGCCTTGGCATCGGCCTGCCAATGTTTGAGCCAGAGCATCCTCCTGGCCGAAACGTTGGAAGCCAAGGCTCGTGAGGCAAAATTAGCCGACTGTAGAGTCGCGTCCGACGCGTACTCCGTAGCGGCCACCATTTTGCTCAAGTCCTGATGAGTCCTAACGTCCTCAGGAGGGACTCTGGCTTGCAGCTGCCGAAGCCATAAGAGAGTGGTTCGGACAAAAAAGGACGCGCACGTGGCCGTCTTGATGGCCCATGCGGTTGACTGATGGGTCTTGCGAAAGGTTAGGTCGCATTTCCTATCGTCAGCCTTAAGGGCCTCCGCCAAGTCCCCAGAGACTGCCGTCTGAGACACCAGAGGAGTCCAGGCTTCATCTATCTGAGGTACCTCCAAGGCATCAGTTAGATCCTTGGAGGTGTGATATAGCTTCTTGTCCAACCCACTAACGGAGAGGGAGGCAGAAGGGGAAGACCACTGCTTCTTTATCCCCATAAGGAATATGTGAGGACAGGGCACATGATGCTGCGTTGTTTCAGTTGCAAAAAATATGGGGTCCGGACTCGCCTCGGCGGTAGCCTGCGGCTGCGGAAACTGATCGGACCCTATATTGGACGTGGCCGTTGCCTTGCGAAGTAAGGAGAGAACAAGGCTTGATTAAAAAGGCCACCTGAGGAGGGTTCCGGAGGCAGTACCTCATCCTCTGACCAGTTGAGTTCCGGTGGCTCCCCTCCCGTGTGGGCTGAATAGCCACTAAGAGAGGAACGGTCAGGAGACGGAGGATCCTGAATCAAGAGGTCCTCTGCTGGCAGAGTAGGAGGGGGCATGGCTGGAGTAGGGCCCCCCTGCCCAGGCACCTGACCAGAACGAGCCGCAAGCGCCCGATCAACGACCTTAGAAAGCAGAGCTTCCAGACGGCCGTCTGAAAATAAGTCTCCTAACTCTGGAACCCTGAGCCCTACTGCTGTAGGGGTGAATGTAGCCTCCGGAACCGAGCTATAGGAAGGCGGGCCAGTACACGTGTGGTGGATTGTCGGAGCAACAGGGTCGGCAGTCAAGGACCACACCCCCTGAGCCGACGTGGATGGACCCAAGGGAAGGCCGAATTCTGGGGCCACCAATGATCCCTCTCATGCCTGGCCTGTTCTTGTGCCCTGGTGAATTCTTTTTCCAGAGCCTGGTGCCTACGGCTGGCCTGCTTCTCCGCCAACTTTGATGTCTTCTTCAGAGTGGCTTTGGCCTTACTTTTAAGCTTGCCCGCTGCCTCCTGTCCGGAGGATTTGTGCCGGCCGTGAGCGGATGACGGGGACGCGGTGCCCAGGAGCTGAGGCGCCGTGGAATCCTCCATCACTGATAGAGCTATCTCAGGAAACCTGAGGGGGAGCTCTGGCAAGCAAGCTGATGGCGGGAAGATGTTCAGAGCTAGTATCAAGTACTGCTCCCCTGACCACCTGACCTGACAAAAATCTCTCTGGGTTTAGGTCACGGTCATCAGAAGACTGAAGGCACGTTAGGGGCCCGCAAAGGCTCCACCTGGATGCCTTAGGTGGCCAGTCAGGGTGCACGAGATATCCAATGAGGGCGTAAGGGCCTGAAATTGAGGCCTGGCACAGGCAATGTAATCAAAAGGCGGAGTCCTGAATCGAAATGGTGGTCTGAGAATTTGAGTATGGTAATTTTATGCTGAACTAATACCCTGAATGGCAGGGAAAGAAAGTCCTGTGAAGGACCCTGTGGTAGACCTGGCCTGTATCAGCAATGGGAAAACAGCTGAAACTAATACCCTGAATGGCAGGGAAAGGAAGTCCTGTGAAGGACCCTGTGGTAGACCTGGCCTGTATCAGCAATGGGAAAACAACTGCTGCCCCACCCCTGGCCGGGTGATGAGGGCAACCAGGCCTTTGCCGCGTGGCGCCTTTAAAATGGCGGCCGCGGCTGACCGTAGTAAGGCCAACGGACTGGTGTTGTGCTGACTTTACTTGCCCCCAAGAACAAACGACTATCCAATTTTCTCAATCGTTGGGGAATTCTTTCCCCTGTCTGAGGAGAAGTTTCCCTGCTCGAGGCTTCCCCCGCAGCACAAAATGGCGGCCGCGAGTCAAAATGGCGGCCGCGACTTTCTGCCGATGCTAAAAAATGGCCCAGAGGTATTCTGATCAACTGGGAAGGCAATTAAACGAGAATCACCCAAAAACGCTGGGGAGTTTGCTTCCCAGCCGAGTAGAAAGCTTCCCTGTGTGCTAATATGTCGGCAGCTGCCGAAAATGGCGGCCGCGACTTTCGGCAGTTGGCAGCGTCCCTGAGGGGCGAAAATTACGAAGGGAAGTTGAAAGGAGCCGAGCAGTGGTGTTAGCCTCGCGCCAGGAGCAAAAACAACGGGGAAATCGGAAGGATTGCCCTCCTCCCCCCCCCAGATCCCTGGAGAAAGAAAATACGACGGGGATATTACCCCCCCACACACACCTCCCTCAGAAAAGCCTCAAATCGGCCGATTTGAGGCCCCGCTGATCCCAGCTGGCTAAGGGAGGGTTGCTGGGGGAATGAAATTTGCTGGGGGAATGAAATTTGGAAGGGGATCTATGAGAATCCAACGATGGGTCTCTGACCTGCAATGTCTAAAATCCTAATCCTGAGAGCCAAACCTTGAGACGTCTGCAAGAGCTTGAGACCAAGATAAGACTGGGTCTCACAGCAACAGGGGGCGTGTCAAAGTTTGGCTACTTGGTCTCAGGAGCAGGCATCCAATGAAAACCCACCGGTGGATTCTCCATCTCCTGTACTGGAGAATTCAAATCAACTGCACAACCAACCAGCGATGATACCGACCCTCAACCAACTCACACAACTCCACAACCCACCAGCACTTTACCTCCCAAAGATCCTCACCTGATGAAATCCCATGGCTTTTATGTGACCATGGCTTTTACGTGACCCATACCTAACCCCTCTTTCACAAGACCATGGTTTTTACGTGACCCATACCTAACCCCTCACAAGACCCTCAGCTGATATGAGACTCTTCCATCTCAAGTCCTACTGGCCACATGAAACCCTTATAAGCAGAACAACACCAACACTTGACATTCCCTAAATTCCACTTAAGATGTTACCTACCCTGATAATGAAACATTTAGAAACCAACCCACAAGTTCAGAGAACGAACCTTCAACCTCATCCTATACCTGAGCTACAGATATTCATCACTATCATAAACTAATTAAGCTAAAAGAGAACTGATTTGTTCAAGAATCTAACCAAATCAGAAAATGACTTTTGATTATTTTTTTTCAGTTGCCTCCAAAGTCCTCTCTTTACTCTGAGAATTTGTCTGTTTTATCCTCCTCCCATTGGTATCAAAGTTCTCCACTTCTTCCCTGGGCCAGGCTAGCCCCATTTTTTCCAGTTTCTTACCACATTCAAGTTTCTAATATTTCATATATTTTGCTTCCTGAAAAGAACTTTAGTGATCTAAAAACTTTGAGAAAAGTTGAGATATTATTTTTCTTATTAATATTTAATTAGAATTATCAGCAGGGTACATATCAAAAAGAGACATATCCTCAGACATTATGTTTCAGTGGGTGCAGAAAAAAAGCTTTATACTCAAAATTACTAGCCTATATAATTCACTTTCTTCTCTAAATCCCACTTTTCAATCTCAGTTTGGATTATAGATCATATATCTATTCCAACATAGGTGGCATTGCCAAGCAATCACACTGAGAAAGTGAGTACAGATAATAATAGATCTGAGACTGAAAGGTTTCAGTTTGCTGGATTTAGATAGTAGTCCTAATCAGGAAAATGTTTAGACTGTAGCCCTAATTAGGAAAATGAAATCAAGACAATTCAGTTTCAAGTAAATGAAAAACATTCCAAGAGAAAGAAAAACAATCCTATAAACTTAACATATACTTAATTTCATTACAACCAAGTGGTCAATTGTCAGTTTATCATCTCATCAGGGACTGATTACCTCAGAGACTGTTGTTACTCATTCTAAATGTTTTAACAATAGATCAGTGGTTCTCAACCTGTGGGTTGGGACCCCATTTGGGGTCGATCGACCATTTCACGGGGGTCGCCAAGCAAGGCTGTCCACCATTTTTTTTGTCCGCCATTTTTTCCCCCTTTTCCGGCGGGTGCCTTACCTCCCTTGGCCAGCTGGTGGTCGGCCTGCTCCATCTCTGCTGCTTGCCAGCTACGCCTCAGCCGGCGCAGGGGGCGGAACCACGCATGCGCGGCGCTCCCGGGCAGGGAAAGTCCTCGACTTACGACCGGTTGGGTAGTCCTCGACTTACGACCGGTTTAGCCCTCGACTTACGACCGGTTTAGTCCTCGACTTATGGCCGGTTTAGTCCTCGACTTACGACAGTTGGGGTCGCGGCATTAAAAAGGTTGAGAACCACTGCAATAGAGTCTTACTAAACTATACAAGGTATACCAAAAGTCAGACCTCACTGACCATTTACTATATAAATTACATCAAAATTAAATTGGTTACCACTTTTTCTAAACATTTTTTATTTCTTTGATGCCCTTTGAAAAATTCCTAAGTAGTAACATTTTCTCTAAAAAATAAAATTAAACAAAACATATAATTGGTTTGTGGGGCCTGACTTCAAGTATACCCTATACATAAATATGAACCTCAGAAACATTTTCAATAGTTTTAGAACCACTCTTATTCAGAGGAAGACATTTCAAATTACAACTGAGTTATTTTAAATTATTGCTTATTATTTTAAATAAATAATAAGGCCAGCCAATCAATCAATAAAAATAAATAAATACAAGGCCACCCAGTTATGATTATCCATTGCCCACTTACCTAATACTTATCTACTTGTGTATATTGAAGCATACTAATCTTTTTTTAAAGCGAAAACACTGGCTCTCTTTGACAAAGTTCTCAAAGTGTACTATAAATCAGTCAATACTGCACAGAATAAGCCAAAGGGAAGTGGGGGTGAGTAAATTCAACAGGATATCCGAAATACCAAAACTCAGAAACTTTTGCTATTTTCCCAACCCAGGCACCCTCTTCAACTTATCAAGGGGAATTTTAGCGCTCTCGATTTCGCAAAAAAGAAAAAGAAAAGCCGATCTGAACAAAAAAAAACTTTTTTCTGCTCTTTTCGGGGGGAAAAATAATCCCGTTTCGAGTCACTATCGCCACACCACAGAGAAGCCAGCATGAGGACTTACAGGGGAACTGTCCTTTGCTGCCGCTTTTCAAACCACTCGGTTTCATTTTCCTGGGAAGTCACATTTTCTGCACCCTCATTTCCCCGCGACGGTTACGGTCTACAAGAAAACATCGTATTAAAATGATCCAAAATTCGTTCTTTTTTAAAATACCAATTAAAGCTGAGGGGCGGGGTTCTGGGTGCGTTTCCTCCAGCTCTTCCTTCCTCCCAAGGTGTCTCCCTTCCTCCCTCCATTCACGAGGCAGAATTTGCAATCCTTCTCCCGTACCCGTCGTCTTGTCGCTGCCTGGCCCCGTCCACTCCACCCCACCCCACCCCACCCCGAAGGGACGGTTGGTGTTTGAAATGTACATTCCCGCCGCTCGAACCGATCCCCGGCCCTCGCCTCACCCCAACCCAGCGGGTCCCATGGGGCCGGGCACGGCCTCTACTCAGGATCTTCTACGCCAGTCGGCCATCGCGCTTTTTGTCAACCGCGCTTTCCCGCCTTTGGTCACCCGGGCCTACCAGGCTCTGTCGACGCTGGCTTCGCCTCCCTGGTTGGGCTGAGCGAGTGCAGAGGCGGCGCCACGCAACTAGGAGGAGCCTTTCGCAGCGCTCACAGGGCGAAGGCACCGTTGTTTCTTCTCCTTCTTCGGGGTGGTGGCGGAAGGTAGTTTGCCATCATCCTCTTCCCTCTCCCTTACTTCTCCGGTAAATGGCCATTGAAAAGGCAGGAGGGCGGAAACGTGCCGATCTTCTCGCTAAAGGAGCGGTTTCCCACTAAAAAATGTGGTTGAGAGATGCCTTGTGAGGTTCTTGAGAACCGGTAGAAGTCCCAAATGCAAAGAGTGCGTGGTGCCTTCGTAAAAGCTGGGAGGTAATCCTCAAGAGGTACCGAATGAGTTGCGTGAGAAAGGAGGCGTGGATTGAATTGGTATTAGTTTTTGTTATGTAAAGACCCGGGTGAATTCTATGCATGATGGGATTAAAGATAAGGGACATAACAGCTGATACCAGCACTTGAAGAGGGACCACCTCAGAAGATACTAATAAAGAGGAATATTTGTAGCTCAGGGTTGAAACAAAATACCTCCCCACCAGCAATCAACACCCAAATGAGCATAGATTAAATCCAATATTAACATCAGACCAACCATTAAGAAGTAATGCCCTAATCAAAGAATTGCCAAACAACTAAACAGCCTATAAGCCAGCGGTTCTCAACCTATGGGTCGTGACCCCATTTGGGGTCGATCGACCATTTCACGGGGGTCACCAAGCAAGGTTGTTCGCCATTTTTTTCCCCTTTTCCGGCAGGTGCCTTGGGCTGGGCCAGCTGGTGGTCGGCCTGCTCTGTCTCTGCCGCTTGCCAGCTACGCCTCGGCTGGCACAGGGGGTGAAACCATGCATGCGCGGTGCTCCCGGGCAGGGAAAGTCCTCGACTTATGACCGGTTGGGTAGTCCTCGGCTTACGACCGGTTTAGTCCTCGACTTACGACCGGTTGGGGGTCGCGGCATTAAAAAGGTTGAGAACCACTGCTATAAGCCAAGAACCTCCAAGACCTCTCCCACCAACACTGACAGGGCAAACTACTAGAATATAAACTGAAAGTAAACCCTACTTGTTACTAGCACTGATAATGTTATTATCTAGTTTGAGTGATGAATGGTCTGCAAGAAAACAACCATCTCAGAAGATATTCCTTCACTTGGAAGATTTTTATTCTGCCCTCCTTTCTTCTGAAAAATGGTCTGGCAGCCTACAGAAGCTGTTTGGATTCTCAGAATTGCTGTAACAGACAAGGCTGAGTGATCTAGATGGTCACATAAGGTCATTCAAAAGATTTCATGATAAACCAAGGACTAGCTTGACTGCTTTGAAATCAACATTTTAAGAATTGTACTCTTCAGACTGTGTGTGCTAGTTTGAGCCAATCCAATTAACAGAAATAATACATAAAGTAGCCTTTGTTCTTGTGCATGGCAGTTCCTATGATCTTAGGGGGTCAGCAGTATTTCAAATAATCCATAGGTGTTGAGAGTATCTGTGATTCCAGGAAAAAAAGTGTTTTGGAGATTGTTTAAAATTACTTTTGGAATTATATCCTACCTTGCATTGAAGTAAATTCTAACTGGATTCTGGCATATTCCTCCTGTGACAGATCAGAACCATAAGGTTTAATTATTTTTTTAACATTTTTTTCCCCAGGAAAAATGATGGGTTGTGAAAACAAAGGAAATGGACCCTATGGAATCACAACTTTTCAGCAAATTGTCTCTTCCTGTTGTGGTGCTGTTCTAACATCCATTTTGGGTAAGATCAAATATTAGAATCTTTTAAACTTTCCTACGTCTGCTTTTATAGTTTTGTCAGAATACTCCTATATTTGTGCTCAACTTCTGTTGTGCTCTAGAACAGTGCTTTTCAACTTTTTCACAGATTGTACCACTTTTAGGATATGGCAATATTCGAGTACCATCAGTCGTCTAGCAAGGTGTCGAAAACTTGATAACCCCAAAAAAAAAAGGAAAAATGTGATGAAGTACAAGTAGTGCAACTGTTCGAAGTTACAACGGCACTGAAAAAAGTGACTTATGACCATTTTTCAGGCTTATGACCGTTGCAGTATCCCCAGGATCACGTGATTTACATTCGGATGCTTGGCAACTGATTCATATTTAAGATGGTCACAGTGTCCCAGGGTCATGTCATCACCTTTTGCAACCTTCTGACAAGCAAAGTCAATGGGGAAACCAGATTCACTTAAGAACTATGTTATTAATTTAACAACTGCAGTGTTTCACTTAACAAATGTGGCAAGAAAAGTCAAAATGGGACAAAACTCATTTAAGAAATTTCTCACCTAGCAACATAAATTTTGGGCTCAATTGTGGTTGTAGGTTGAGGACTATCTGTACACCCACTTACCTCACTTTTAATGGGAAACTTGTGCTTGTTTCTCTGACACTGTTCTGTCCCCTTCTCTCTTTCTAGTTGACTCTAAAGAAGCCTCTCCTCCATCTCTCTTTCTCTGTCCCCTTCTCTTTCCCTGTCAGGTTTTTTCCTCCCTTTCCCTCCAAAAGCTTCTTTCATATCCTCTCCTCTCTCACCCTCCTTTTCTCTTTGGTGTAGCTGCAGCTGACACCTTTCCCAGAGGCTGCACGCTGCTTCAGGAAGTGCCAATCAGCTGAAGCCGCACAGCGATCCTGGACACTTAGCAGAGCTGTGACAACATAGTAGCTCCAACTGATTCTCCCACAGGCCTCTGCGACATTGCTGCCCCTTCAGCTCATCTCCAACTACACTTTTACATTTTCTTTTACACTTTTTTTTACAGTGCTTTTTAACGCATTGATACCGAAGTACCATCAGTGGTACATGTACAATGGGTTGAAAAGCACTGCTCTAGAAAGCAGAGCTTAAGTTTTTTTTACTTAGTTAAATTTACTTAGCTAGTTCTGTTTATAATCAATTAACTACCTATTAATTAACATTAAAAAGCATTTTAACATGATAGTTGTTTGATTGTCTTAGTGACACCTCTAGATGTTGTCAAAGTTCGACTACAGGCCCAAAGCAATCCATCCCTGAAAGGTAAATCCATATCTTTATATATTTGCAGTGTCGATGGGTGATAAAATTTGATAAATTATTCTCAAAGGTTCACATTTATGAAATTGAGATTACTTTTTAATTACATGTTAGAAATGTTATTTGCACTTTCTGATCATTTATAAGATGAATATACATTTTATTTTATGATAGTTTATGACTAATAAATATATCATTTTATGTTTTCTTTAGAAATTGTTAAGACATCTTTTTAATTATATAAAATGAATACATGAGATTATGATTATACCATTATATTTGCCTATGATACTCCCATGTAACATTAAGGATGTTGTATGAACTTTATGTATACATACGTATATAATCCTAATATAAGTATATAGTCCTCCAGATTATGCTGTGCTTCATCAACTCCTTTGTAACACCTAGGAGTAAAGATTTCTTGTTTACTTTTTTATCAGGAAAGTCTTTTTTGGATTCTGATGGCTTGACTGATCACATTTATCTTTATGAAAATGGAACTGGCAAGACTTGGCATAAGACACCTGGTCGTTTTACTGGCATGTTGGTAAGAAAAAATGCACATTCAATCCAGTAGTATTAACTTTTAACTCTTCTAAGTTTGTCTGACCAATTTCAATTTTGAAATATAATTAGATAGTTTCATAGTAGCTTAAGCTCAGGAGAAACACACTTCACCAGTAATCAGCATTCAAATCAGCATAGATTAACTCAAGGTCACCTTCAGACCAACAATCAAGTAAGCAATACCCCAATCAGGAAACTGACACAGAGCCATTAGTAAACAGCCCAACCAAAGAATCCCTAAGACTGCCCCCACCCACCCAAACATGCAAGACACCAGCAAACAGCACTCCTTACTAGCACTGATTATGTTACCTAGTTAAGGTAATGAAATGTTTGCAAGAAAACAAGCAAGCTCAGAGAGCATCAAGAATCCCTCATTTCAAACCTGAGCTATAAATATTTTCCTTCATTGGAAACACACTTCTTTTGCATTATGATAATTTAAAATTAAATCTGCCTATACATTCACATTTTATAAGATACTTGGTACAGCAGTTTCCAATGATTGTGAATGAGAAGATTAATTTGATAATAAGAAAATAAAAAGGTGATTGATTATTCCTGTCACTTAACTGATTGTAAGCAATAGGCTATGTATACATGATACTTGAGATGTGTTCATATGACAAACTAGCCAATAACATTGAAGCCTATCATGTTGTACAAGCCCAAATCCATGTAGTTGTTTAATCATTCATATGTCATATAACAGGCCAGTTTACGGTCTCCTGGTATGTTATAATCATACTCTAGGCAAGAAAATAGCTGAGTGTTCTTGCAGGCAATCACTCTGTCTCAGCCTTAGGAAAAAGGCAGTGGCGATCCACTTCAAAACATGTGCAAGGAAACTGCACGGGCACACAAGTGTCATATAAGTATAGTTATAAAGTACTCGTGGTTTCATAGATTATTGATGCCCTTTTGTGCCCTTGAAATTCACAATTCCATTCAAATAAAAGCTTTTGACCTTAATGGAAAGCATTTAGCTCACTGTGGTTTATTACATCTCCTTAAGTCAATTTTGCATATTGAATATTTATTGATTTAAGGAGGAATGAAGATTTTTATTTTGAAGATCAATAGATATGAATATATATTTTATATAAAGTAACATTTTTCTAGATTTTAAAAATTTCATATTTATAGATAAATTCTTCCTATTTTAAATTAGCATTTCTCAGATCACCAATGAAAAAGATGGCAAATGTTCACAGAAGAATACACAGGCCCTTCTTAAATTAGCAAGCATGTGAAGAGCCGAACAATAGGGCTGTCACCATTCTGGCCAGATAGGGACAACCAAATAGCCAGATATTCCCTTTGGGCCACAGAATGCCCAACTCTACTTACAAAAGATACAAAATTAAGCTAAGAAGGGTGTGGGTGTGTGTGTTCATGAGTTCTCAGATACAGATACCACACACCTACAGTATGCCAGTTTTTTTTAAAAAAAAAAATTTAAACTATTAAATACATAGTGTTTGGTAGATAGTTCAAGAAATCTACAACCCACCTCATCACTATTTTTCCTTTTAGGATGCTTTTGCAAAAATTGTTCAAAGAGAGGGCGTGAAAGCATTGTGGAGTGGGTTGCCGCCCTCACTGTAAGTTATAAGTTTTTTATTTTTTCTTTCTTCAATTAATCTTTCACAATAAAATCAGTTAAAACCTGAATAAAAATAAATAGTTAATAAAATGAATTATGAAACTATCAATGCTGTTAATATTCACTGCAATATTAGTACCAAAATAACTGAAATGCAATTTTATTAATGACTTTCCTATTACTGCCAATAGTTGCCTTAAGGTAAAAAAAAAATAAACATAGGAATGTGTATTCTAAATAATCAAATTTTAGTATGTGTCCTGGGCTATATTAATTGGTGCAACTTTTTTATATAAACCCTAGGTAACTAGAAGGAGTAGTAGAAAAAATACTTGGCCTGTATTTTGAGAAAATCAAGATAGTGCTAGAAATGTTTTTTGGGAACAGTTGAAAGTTAAAAGCAGCTGTGTTGAGGAAGAGCTCAAATGGTTCAGTCTTAAAATCCTTGACATGCCACAGAAAAATTAGGAAAATTACAATATGAAAAGGAGGTCAAGATTGTAAAAAAATAGTTTCCTTGCTCTTCCTAAAATCCTCCCCCAAAATATTTCTGCTTTGATCAGCATGAACCCAGCCAGATGACCTTGGAAAACAGCAATTCTTCTGCCACAGGAAATCAGTTCTAAAAAGCAAAGCAGTAGGTAGCTTAAAGGAAAAAATATCCATTTGATTTCTATGTCTAACAGTCTTAACAAGTGACTCTGGGCAATGTGCATAAAAACATAAAACAATACAAAATACTGTAAATATATATCGTTGCCGAATAAAATTATTGTCACAGATTTAATAGAATGAAGAAATGGAGCCCTAAACATACCCCAGTCATGTAACTAGCTCTTTACAGTCCTATAAAAGGCCAACAGAGTTGGGGCTATCCTAATCTCTGAAGGAAGAATATTCCAGATCGCAGGGGCTATGGCATGACTCCTAGTCCCTGCCAACCAACATTCCTTGGCAGATGGGATTCATAATATGCCCAACCTGACAGACCAAACTGGACAGGTGAAAATGACTAGGAGAAGACAATCCCTTAGGTGACCAGTTTAAGATTTTAAAGGTGACAAAAAACTTCTTGAATTGCACCCGGAAGCACACTGGCACCAGTGCAGCTCATATACTGTAGAAGTGGTATTACATGTCAAATATCCAACACCATTTACTACCCATGCAGCCACATTTTGTGGCAGTTGAAATTTTAGAATGCTCTTCAAGAGCAACTCCATGTAGAGTGTATTACAGTAATCCAGATAAGACGTCACAAGGGTATGAGTAAATCCTAATTCAGGGATGAGCACACCTTGCATAAAACTCTGTGAAAAGGCCCTTCTAGCTACAGCTGCTACCTGCTCTGTAGCCATGAAGCCAAGAGAATTCCTCATCACCCAACCCCATTTTATAGCAGATTTGCTTGGAGCAATGCACCACATCCAGAAGCAAGAGTGGAAAAACCTTGTCACTGGACAGTACAGTCTTGCATCTTTCTCCAAGGCTGCTCTCAATTGTTGATAGGGAATGAGAAAGCCAGTCGTGGCATGCTGAAGGGCTCGGTACTCTCTCCACTCCTTTATAACATCTGCAAGAAATTGCTGGATGAAGTCATCCATCACCATGGATTGACATCATAGTATATGGAGGGTACTCAATTTTATATCTCTGCCCTTGAAAAGCATTAGGAAACTTCAACTGGTGCAGAGTGCAGTGGTATGAGCAGTCTTTGGGATACCTAGAGTGGGCCATGTTACACCACTGTTCTGTGAACTGCACTAGCTGCCAATTTGTTTCCGGGTACAATTCAAGGTGTTGATTATTATCTATAAAGCTCTGCATGACATGGGTCCAGGTTACTTGAGGAACCATCTCAACCCCTATGGGAAAAGATCCATCCCACCCATTCCAGTGGAAGAGGCATTCTATGGATCCCACCAGTCAAGGTATTCTGACTGTGGGATCCAGGAGAAGAGCGTTCTTTGCTGTGGCCCTGGCCCTTTGGAACATCTTGCCTCCTGAAGTGAGATTGGCTTCATGACCTTCCTTAAGAGCCTGAAGACCTGGCTTTGCCAGTTGGCTTGGGGCCATAGTGAGGAAATATCACATCGGAGGTGGTTGATTGACTAATAGCAGCTTCAATCTCCCTGCCATGCATTTTGCTCTGTGATAGACCATAATACTATTAACAATAGTATTAAAGAGGTCAAGCTGAGAAGTCAAGAAGTGGAAGGATAAGTACAATATGTCCATCTTGTTCAGACCAGAAATCATCTAAGAACACAATCAGTGCCACATCAGTCCTGTAACCTGACCTGAATCCTGGCTGAAAGGGGTCCTAATTATCTGCTTTATCCACGATGTACTGCAGCTGCCAAGCAGCCACTTTCTCCACAATCTCCCTCATGCCACAGTTGGAGATTGGACAAAAGCTGTCCAGACTACTAATGTCAAATGGCCCCTCCAGGTGGATGAAGGGCAGGGCTGAAGGGGGCAGGAGCATGTGGCAGACATGAAAAGTCCTAGACCCCACCAGATTGCTTAGGGTTTGATTGCACAATCCCAAATGATTCAATTCCTCACCCCCACCCCCAGCTTTTATCTGTGAGAAAGCTGAGCAGAATCACAATTCAATCTAAACTTTCCAACTTGATGACTAGTCCTATTCCAATAAATCCTTTCAATTAAGTCCTCTTGAATCACAAGGACTGTTGATTAAAGCATTTCATACGGATGGCTGTTCCTCTACCATTAGTTCTCAACCAGGAGGAAATGCAAAATGCCTATCCGCTAATGTGGAGGAAGGAATTGCCGCCTCAAAGCCCAAACAGTCCAACCCTGCTTCTGCTACAGCGAAATTCCCCACCTCCAAGCCACCATGATGAAAAATGAGTAGCTTTCACACTCATTTAGGCATCACTGTCCTTGCCCTGCAGCATAATCCCGTCTGCAGGCTTACTTTCTTCAGTGGTGGCCTCCTTCCCATTGATATGTCACCAATTGTTGCAAAATGGATTGAACACTTCCTGTGTGAAAATGCTATGATTCTCATCAGAGTAATAGAATAAATCCTATCCAGATATAAAAGTATGGGCTATAATTGCAAAGTTATGAGGGATATGCTTTCTGGCTACTTTCAAAAGCACCTTCATTATTTTTTCATTATGTATATGTTGATCCATATTATTAATGTACATGATTCTTGTATACTGGATAATAAAACATACAGACATTCCTCTGTTTTGCTTATTTCCTCTCCAGAGTTGGCACTAATTGTACCATTGTTTGTTCGCCATATTGCATTGTGGAGCACAAACTGAAAAAAACCCAAAACTGTGGGCCCTTAGAATTCTTTGCTTTAAAGTGTTTACTTGAATAACTTAGTAGAGGGAAATTGCTCTCTAACATGTTTATATAAGTTGTTAAAGAGAAAACGGCATGTCTAAATGTTTTACTCAGCACAGGAAGTATCCCTGAATGGCCCACGGTCCATTTGTGAGTATTAATATTTATTACATCTTGGCATGCAATATAGATGTGCAATATAGAGAGATGTGTCTTGTTTTGTGAACTATGGCCAAAGACCAACTCTAAAATGGTTATATTTTAGCTAGAAGTTTAACAATTATTTGAGTAAAATTTAAATGATTAAGAAACTGATTAAGTGCTTATATTTCAATTTTAGAGCGGTTTCAGTTCCAACTACAGTAATTTATTTTACTTGCTATGATCAACTACGTGATGCCCTCGTTTATAAATTAGGAGATAATGACTACATTCCACTTATTGCAGGTGGCATAGCCAGATGTGAGTTTACTAATCTGTAGTTTATTGCTAACTGTTTACTATAACAAAACTTATATTAAACGTTAACCAGTATGATGATGTGACATAGCAAATATTTATTATGTAAAATAAATGAGCGTAATTATTTCTCTGCTTTATGATCAGAAGTGTATATTCCTTAATCTAAGAATATTGCCTAATATATGTGTAACATTTTGTGGCCTTTTAACTATGATTCAGAGTTAGGAGATATCCTTAGCATGAATGGCTCTTTTGTCTTGAATTCCTCCTTCTTTACCTTGTCTAAGCTAACATTGATTAAACTTAAATCTTAATGGTGAGCATGGTAAATATGTTAATGTAAAAGCTGAATATAGCATATATGTAACATTTCTCCTATTTCATGGCCTAGAGCAGTGTCCTCAAGCTTTTGGGCACCAAGGACTGGTCCCATGGAGGGTGATTTTCCATGGGTCGGGGGTGTGTGGTTTCATGTACTACCTACATCCTGCATATGGAGAGATGGGGCTTTGCTCGCGTGCACAGCCTGTTTTCTCGCAAGCTATGGACCACTGCCACTCTACAGCCCGTGGTTGGAGACCCCTGGCCTAGAGTATTATTAAGTAGCAGGGCAACAGAATATGAGCAGGACTTTTATAAAGAACACTTTTCATTGTACAGTAAAATTATACAGTGGTAATTTTAATATACCAGTTATGAATTGTATTTACTTGTTCAGGCATTTTCTTGTTTAAAACATTTCATAACATTTGGGACATTATATAATTGGGAAGAAAGTCTCTTTATCAGATTCATTTCAGTTTCCCACAACAGCTGTCATAAACCATCTATACTTGGAAGAGGGATTTTAATTTATTTGTAGTCCTAGGGTTATAATTCTAATTCAGACTGGAATTTCCATCACTAAAATAGTCATTAAGGAAAAGATCACATAACCATGTTTGTTAGTGTTAGTCAAAATTGTGTTTGTAAGGCCGGGACCTCATTCTTCTGTCCTGCATAGCTGTCTCTCTTTCAACTCCCTCCCCTCACCATTTCTGCCCCTTTGGTCACCTTACATTCCATCACTTTAAACCTCCACCCCAGGATCCAGGCACATAGGCTGTGTTGGCCCTGAGCTTGTCTCTACCCTTTAATGGAGGTTGAAGGCTGGTTCTTCAGAACTCCACCCAATATAGGAAGTGGAGGGATAAGGGATTCCTGGAGGTGCAATTCATATTCTGCAACTTGCATTGGGGAAAGGAGCCAATGGGGTGGGGGATGAGAACTTCCCAGAGACACAGTGTGTTCTACAGCTCATTTAGAAGCATTCCTGAAGTACTGGCCTGTGGGCTTCAATGAAGGGTGAAGGTGGAGACAAGCCCAGTGCTAACAAAATCTTATGTTCTGGATCCTGGGATAGGTGGCAGAGTGTAGGAGACCAAAAGTAATATTTTTATGAAAATGTGATATATTCATAATGACTAATGTTTTCCTTAACAACTAATTAGGCATAATTGTTTGTTGTGCTGTCTAGAGCAAGGTTAATACTAATTCTAGTAGGTTATGTACAATTATAACTGAATGTGTTTGATATAAAATGGCTATCAGGGCTATATGTGATCCATGTTGGAGTCTATAAAAATGCATGAATGAACAGATTTGTTAAGGACCCCATGGAACGAAGAATCTTTATTTTCATCTTCCTAAAATTCTGCTACAGTAGCTCTACAAAGGAGATGCAGTGATCTGAAGCTTAATTATCAAGAAAGGGAAAAGAAAAATCATAGCCATGTACTGACTTTGGGGCTATAAACCCAGATGCAGCCCATTATGCAAAGTGAAATGAAGACAGATTGCAAGAGGAATAAAGAACATGACCTCTTACTGATTGAAATCTTAAATATAGTAGTTAGCTATGGAGTCAGGCTCAATTCATGAAGTTTTTGAGCCAAGGAGCCAGCCAATTTTATCTGCTGATAAAATTAATTAAGATAGTAAGGTATACAGGTATAGCATTCCTTGCATTACAAGGGCAATTGGGACAGGATTGCCATCACTGGTGCAGTTGTAAAGCATGATATCATGTTATCATATTGCTTAGTGGCAACTTCTCCGCAGTCCCAGTTGCCACTCTAAGTCTAAGACTTACAAAAAAATACAAATGACCAGCTGTCTGCAAGGAATATAAATACTTCCATTTCTTACCATCCAGTCAGAACTGAAGAAGCTTCTTGGATGAGAAGTGAAATGTCTTCAAAGAAAAACAAGAAAGTCCAGTTGCCTCCTGAAAAGGCGCCTTTGGGACAACCATGACTTTGATGACTGAGAATCTCCATAGACATAGTATTAAATAGTTTGTCAAATAGGATTTGTTTAAAAAAATGTGGTTATTAAAAGCAAAACTGAAAACTTATTAATTTTACATATGAGGAATAGAGAGGATCATGAAATCTTACATTTAGAGCATTTCATTCTCATCACAATATATCAAGGTCAATGAAGCACTCATTGAATTTAGAATCATAATCTATATAATAAACCATATTAGAATTAGAATGGAGTGGAGTGGAGTGGAATGGAATAGAATAGAATAGAATAGAATAGAATAGAATAGAATAGAATAGAATAGAATAGAATAGAATAGAATAGAATAGAAGCTGGAAGTGACCTTGGAGGTCTTCTAGTCCAGCCCCCTGCTCAAGCAGGAGAACCTATACCATTTCAGACAAGTGACTGTCCAGACTCTTTTTAAAAGCCTCCAGTGATGGAGCGCCCACAATTTCTGAAGGCAGGCTGTTCCACTGGTTAATCTTGAGTTCTTTACATAAAAGTTGAAATAATAATTTATTAAATGTATATGATACCTGACTCCTAACAATTCTGGGATGAATTATACTGTTGGATCAATAACTATACATATGGTTATTATGAAGTGAAATACTTAATGCACAAAATAATAGATATGGGCATATACTGAAAACAAGTGTCTTGCAGAAAAAAGTTTGTAAATTTTGAGCACTGTGTTTCTTTTTCTTCCAAATCTAGTATGCTCTGCTACTATAATAAGTCCAATTGAAATGATTAGAACAAGAATGCAGTCTGGACGATTGACTTACACACAACTGCTTGCTCGCATCAGTACAGGTGTCACCCAGAATGGCTGGCTTTCACTCTGGAAAGGATGGGGTCCTACTATCCTTAGAGATGTGCCATTCTCAGGTATGACTTCTTTCTTTCGCATATTTTTTATATGTGCTGGCTACTGCAAGTTCTCTTCAACTGAGGATTTTAGTAAATGGGTTCACAAGATATAGGTTTTAAAAATACAATTGTGTTTTACAATTATAAAATATGTGCATATCATAGGTGTATGATACATCTTTCAAATGTACTTTCCTCAGTTAATAGAATGCAAACTCTATTTTTATAATTTTTTAGATGGTGGTTTTGGCTTTATTCCTGTATTTTTTCTTTAGATATTAACAAAATTATCTTGCTCTTTACTTTTGACAGAATTCAGTGCTGGAATCATAGTTATCCCTAGTTATTATTAAATCAAAGAAAAGTTAAGTTTTTCAGTAGTTGGCAAAGGAAGAGTACTGGACATTGATAAGTGCTCATATTTCTATTATTATTTGCAATTGTCTGGAATTAAAATAGTACTCAGATGAAAAAACTTTTTATGCTATTGTTTGTAATTGGATTCACACATGTTAAGTGTGGTTTTCTAAATATGCTTTATTACATAAATCACAGCTGGTTACATCATATTCAGCCAAAATTAAATAAATTCAGCCAAAATTAAATAAACTGTTTTATTCCCTAGCACAGTATCTGAACCTTATTTGTAGCGATGTTCATGCTTCATAGAAACTCCATCCCCAATCAGATAAGTCATAAATAGCAATAGCCATAGCACTTAGACTGATATACCGCTTCACGAGCTTTACAACCATCGCTAAGCAGTTTACAGAGTCAGCATATTGCCCTCAGCAATCTGGGTCCTCATTTTACTGATCTTGGAAGGATATGTCATGGCTCCATCGGAGCCCAGTTCAGAGGAGGAAGAGTTGGAACCAGGTCTGTCCAACGGAGATGGCACATCTCCCTTGGAATGTGTGAAGAAGCCAGGGGCTGAGGACAATGGTGTCCCAGGCCTCTCAGGCATTGGGGGAAGCGGTTGACCGGATGGAGAACTGCCTGCCCTCACAGACATAGGGGAGGATCGACTGCTGACAGGCAGTGGTTCTGATAGGCAGCAGATTCTCTCTGATGAGGAACAGCTGCCTCTCCCACTTGATCCAAGGGCACAGAGAGCGGAGCATAGGCAAGCTCAGAGAAGGGTTGCGTCACCCCTCCTCACTAGGAACATCTGGAGTGGATTGACTTAAGGAGAAGCTGTGGGAGTTAGTCTTTGCCAGGAACAATTGTTTGTTTTTGCTTATACTCCCCCACCTCTTGCCTTGCCTTGAGGACTGCCTTCTGTCTTTTGCCTTGCCTTGCCTTGTCTTGCGCCTTGCCTTGCCTTGCCAATTGCCTTTTGCCTTGTACCTTGACTTTGCCTCATGGACTCGTTTAGCTAGGTGGACTGGACTTGGGACCCTGGACCTTGCCCTGTGAGCATGCTCCTACTCTGTACTTTCTTTGCTATGTATAAACTGTTGTTTGGGGGACTGAAGGTAGCTGCCTTCAGGGTAGTGTAGGGTGGAGCCTTGTTGGAGGACCATTTGTTGGAACATTTACTTAGAGCAATAAAGGACTTTCTAGAGGTCTGCCTTGCCTTGAAGACCTTCATCATCTTTTTCCTCTGGCTGCTATTGAGGCATGCCTGGCTTTTCCTGGCCCTTTGTGAGTGCAGCCAGGTTAAGGGTAACTGCTGCCAGGGTAACGGTCATGGAAGCACGTAAAAGTTTCTGTTGCACTTCAAATTTCTAAAACAATTTGATAGCACATAAGCAATCAATTGCAATTTCAAACTTTTTAATGTTTCACAATTTGATCCCATAGCACTCTATTGGTACAATTATGAATATTTCAAGATGAACTTATGCAAGAAATCAAGTTTGCATGAGCCAACATTTTTTATCATCTTCTCATCAGGAGCAGCAGCTGGTTCTGTAAGTCACGTTTCTGTTGCTAATAATTCATATAAGAAAGCACAAGCATATTAAGCACTCATAAAATTGTAAAATATTTGGTCATTTAAACCTTATTTGAAATTAATGAAGTTGATTGAACAAAACAATAAATTAAAAATACATGTAATAAAAGTAGATGAAGTTTTAAAAGATTTACTTCTTTGAAATAGTGATTAGTAAGAAGGAATTTATCTGCTTTGGGCCTGCAATTAGATGGTAAACTAGATGATCAAGCAAGGGAAACAGAAGTTGGAGATTTATACTTTTGAGCTTTGGTATTGGAGAAAACTCCTGAGAATATCCTGGATAGCCAAGAAAACAAACAAAGCATAGATCAACTCACAAAATGTAGATTAAACTTCACCTAAGGGGCAAACCACCTGATACAAATTATATTTTCGACAAATGCTAAGACGTAACTCTCTTAAGATATCTATAACACTAGAAAAGGTGGAAGAAAAGAGAAGAAGATGACAACCATTAGCAAGATGGATGGACTCTTATTACAAACATAATAGATATACTGTTGGAAGTCTAATTTTCAAGATTGACATGTATACTTTTGTTATGATTATTCAATATGTTTGACATTCAACTAATAGCATAGTCAAGTTCACATTTTGCCATCTTAGTTATCAAGATTTAATGGTAGATTTGTTAAATATTTTGTTGAAGGTAAACTACAATATCTGTAATGCATTAAATTGATCACTCTGACAAAAAGAAAATCTGTTAGGACTAAGCCCAGCTGCTTTTAATTAGTCAAATTAATGTGGTTTAATTTAATGAAAGGTTATAAAAATAACATTGAATTCTAGCTATTGAATGAGTTATTACATTATTCTTTGTAAATATATGCACAAGGCTGAGGTTGATTACAAAATTACAATATTATTTTTCATAAAGTATTCTTTTAAATTAGGCTTTTGATATTTTTTCATATTTATTTTTTTAAAGTAAGGACAAGCAGTTATATAGTTGGATCTACTACAATATGAGTAGTAACTTTTTTGTTTTAATGAACAATTATAACTTGCTAAATTTTTTACAAATTTTACTCCATCTAGATTTTCTCAATAGGAATAAACTCCTGCTTTTATCAATATTTGGTATTTTATTTCAATTGTCTGTCCAATTAGCATGTTAAATGTTAAAGTTCATGACATTACAATTAGGGGGGGAAAAAAACTGAACAAGTATGCTTTGTTTGGAAGAGTTGCCAGTTGCCTCTTCTTTCTAAAAAGAACATGGCAGCACAGCTTAGATTTGCTAAGTTGTATCTGAATAAATCAGAAGACTTCTGGAACACTGTCCTTTGGACAGAGGAAACCAAAGTGGAGACGTTTATCCATAATGCACAGTACCATGTTTCATGAAAATCAGACAACAAATCAGCACAAACATCACATACCATCTCTCAAGCATGGTGGTGGAGGAGTGATGATTTGGGCTTGTTTTGCAGGACTCTGGGCACCTTGTAGTCATTGAATCAACCATGAACTCCTCTGTATATCTAAGTATTCTAGAGTCAAATCTGAGGCCATCTATCCGACAGCTAAATATAGGCCGACATTGGGTCCTACAACAGGACAATGATCCCAAGCACACCAGCAAATCTCCAATAGAATGGCTGAGAAAGAAAATAATCAAGGTGTTGCAATGGCCCAGTCAAAGTCCAGACCCCAACCCTATTGAACTGCTGTGGCGGGACCTCAAGAGAGCTGTGGATAAACAAATGCTCACAAACCTCAGTGAACTGAAGCAGTAAAGTTGTGGGCCACCTCCACAACAATGTGAGAAACTGATAAAGTCATGCAGAAAAAAATTACTTCGAGTTATTGCTGCCAAAGGTGGTTGTACAAGCTATTGAATCACAAGATGTGCTTAGTTTTTCACACATGGCTTCTCCACTTTGACTTTCTTTTTGTAAAATAATGACATGATATATAATATGTCATGTGTTGTAGTTCATTTGAGGTAGTATTTACCTACTTTTAAAAACCATTAAGGACCAGATGATTTTTATTATGTCCTGATATGTACAGCTATAAAACTCAAAAAGGGTGTACTTTCTTTTTCATATGACTGTACATATTTTTTCTTGTTCCTTCCCTTTTTCCTTTTTTTACATCCCCTTTTTCTTTTTCTTCTATTTCTATTTTTTTGTAGTTTGTATCATTATTCTCTTCATTTATAGTTCTTAATAAATTTGAAAAAATAGAAATTCATATTGTAATAATATATTAATTCTGGTAAACATTTAAATTGCATTTTATTCCAGTTTTGAAAATTATACTATTTGCATTTTGGCCATTTAACATTTATAAGTATTCTTCTTGCAGATTGCAGCTACATTAACTTTACCGTTTGATGTAATAAAAACACACCGACAGACTGAGCTTTGGGAACTTGATATTACACATTGTAAGTTTTTTTAAGATTCAGAGGTATTCTAGTCCATAATGTCTGCCTATTTTAGTATACATTAAGCCCTGTCTGGGGCTTCAGACTTTTATTATTGATGTATTTATAATATCAAGAATTGTATATATTCAATCCTACACTACTTGGAATCTGCAGAATGCTGCAGGCTGTGTTATTACCTCTATAAGGAGGAAAATAATATTCAGAAAATGTTAGGTTACATTATACATTTTTTATTTTTAAAAACCTAATGTCATATTAGAAAAGGACTTTTTCTTGTTTATAACATACAACTATAGGATAGAAAACACAGTGATTTTATTAGAAATACTACTGTGCGAAATATACTTCTAAAGGTTAGTATAGCACATGACTTCTGATTATAAGGAATATAATAAGATGCTTTTGTTTTGCAGTTTTATATGTGTCATTTTAAGTGGATTTATTTTAAATCTTATGTTTGTTAAAAACTGCCTTATAATTAAAAGACATTAAATGTTCAGAACAGATTTTGACTGTATTCCATCTGAAAATAGTCTCTCAAGATTAAAGTTATTATCATACAGTGGGTAAAACAAAATTGACATTAAAGCATATTAAATAAGTATAGAAAAATGAGATGTGTTTTCTTTTAATCAGCTCCACAGAAGAAAACTGGATCAATATGGGAAGTAATGAAGAGAATTGTGATTCAAAATGGATTTACTGGATTATTTACTGGTAAATTCTTTTTGTTGCTGACTGTAAAATATTTTATTTCTACATATTACACATATAGCAATATTAAAGTTTTACTACATAATCTAAGAAAGCTTTTAGCACACTGTAAGATCTCCCTATAAACTGTTTTTGGCAGTTTTGAAAAACAAAACTCCAAAATAAATAAAATCATAGGGATGGATTCAATAAATTAGTTTGGAAATATTTATTACCATCTTTGATTAAAGACTGCTAGAAGGGACATATAAGAAATGGATATATTAAGAATATTAAAAAGTAGAATAAAACAATTTTGACATATTAATATAGCCATTTGTTTAAAAGTCTATATCAGGGCTTTTCAACCGGTGGTATGCGTACCACTTGTGGTACATTAATGAGTGGCAGGTGATACACAGCCCTGCCTAGCCAAGTGTAGTGGGGGAGGGAAAGAGCCAGCACAGGCAAGGACTTACAGTGAGAGAGTCCTCTGGAGCTGCAAAGGCCCCAGGCTCACTTCTGGCTCACCCTCCCCCATGAGAAAGGAGGAGGGGGGCGGAGACAGGAGAGCCTATAAGAGGAGGCAGTTTGGACAGGAGAGGGAGAGAGAAAAAAAGTAGCAGCTTTAGGAGGAGGCAGAGTCAGCTGCACAGGAGGGGAAAGGTGGGGGGACAGGAGATCAAACAGGCTGGCCATGAGCCGATCTACAACTTCTGTGGCAGCCAACTGTGCTGGCAGCAGCAAACAGGCAAGAAATGCAGCGGGGGAGGGGTCGCCATCCAAGAGGAATGAAAAAAGGCAGCAATGGTTAGAGGTGAGGCACGGAGGAGGGAAGGAGATAGAGAGTGGAAGGATTCTTATGTGCTTTTGTGACTTTGAAGTTCTGGGATTTGGGCAATGAGGGCTTTGTGTTCTTAAGGAGTGTTTGGCAATTTCTATTTGGCTGATGGCTGATGTCTCCCGTTAGCTTCTATTGCTCTGCTATTGTTAGCTGTAAGTTTTGCTGCAAGGGATTTTGAAGTATTTTTCTCCTGAATGATTTTGCCTGTAGCATTCCTTTACTTATGAATGGAGCCATTTGGGGAGGCTGCCTTAGTTGGCAGTCAATACTTACTACATTTTTTTTCTTCCTTAAGTGCCAGCTGCGCTTCTTAACTTTCCTTTCTAGCCAGTAGCTAATTCTTAAAGGGGAATGTGCCTTTTTAAGTTAGTTCGCTCAGCAGCTTGTATTTTCTGTCTCTGGAGGCCTTTCCTTGTTTGATCAATATATGGAAGAGGGAAAATATGGGGGGTGGGGGTGGTTTCAAATTCTTCCTTCAGAAGGAGATGGGAATGAGAAAAAGGGAGGCAGGGAAGGGAGGGAGGAAAGGAAGTCCTGCCTTAGCACTTGGCCACCAGCAGCTATGCCATTGACTTTGCTTGTCAAAAGGTTGCAGAAGGGGATCACATGACCCTGGAACACTGTGACCATTATAAATATGAATCAGTTGCCAAGCATCCAAATATAAATCACATGACCCTGAGCATGCTGCAATGGTCATAAGTGTGAAAAATGGTCATAAGTCATTTCAGTGCAATTTCAACTTTGAACAGGTGTTTTTTTTTGGTCATCAAGTTTTTGACACCTTGTTAGGTAATACTCGAATATTGCCATATCCTAAAAGTGGTACAATCGGTAAAAAGGTTGAAAAGCCCTGGTCTGTATCAGCTTGAGGCAGAATCAAAGGTGATTAATTGACAAAAAAATAGCTTACTGTATATTCCAGAATGTGTAAACTAATTTGGTGTTGATCAAGGAAATTAAATTCCTTTAATCTTCTTATAGAATCTGATTAATTTCTTAATCAAATTACTAAGTTTTTTTTTCTTCTGTGCTACCATTAGCACAAAATATTTTCTTCTAGTTATTGACTCAAAATGAATGAATCATATAAAGACTGCTGACATCAAGGATTTGTCAGAGTTGCCATTATGTGTACATTTATGTTTATGTTTGTCTAATGCAGGGGTGTCAAACTGCTGGTCCGTGGGGTGGTTGCATTATAAGGAGGCCGCGCCCACCCCAGCTCCGGCAATGCAAAAAAATTCACGATACGTGACGTGGCAAGTTTGACACCCATGGTCTAGTGCAGGGGTAGGCAACCTCAGCTCTTTTATGACTCATGGACTTCAATTCCCAGAATTCCTGTGTCAGCTATGCTGACTCAGGAATTCTGGGAGTTGAAGTCCATGAGTCATAAAAGAGCCGAGGTTGCCAACCCCTGGTCTAGTGGTTAAGGTATTCGATAGAAAAGTAGGAGACATGAGTTCAAGTTTTACCTAAGTCATAAAAGCCAACTGGGTGACCTTGGCCCCAGTGTTGTTGTTGTGGGAAAAATAGAGGAGAAAAGTGTGCTATTTGTAAAAAATAATAAACATGGGATACAAATAAAAATAAATAAATAAATAAAATCAAACAACAATGAAATTTGACTATCATCCCAATTATACAGAATTTATTCTCAAGCATGCTTTAATACAGGTTTGAGTAAACACATTGTTAGTTTGTATATAGCATTAGGTTACACAGATCAATCTTAAATATTACTTTGGAAATGTAAAAAAGCAAGCAATGGTTTTATAGACAGAGTATATTGTTTTGGAAGTTTTTTCAATATCTAGTTTCTTGTGCTACTTCATTTTTCAATACCTATAATTTTTCTTTTCCTGCAGGTATTATTCCAAGATTGACAAAAATTGCTCCTGCTTGTGCCATAATGATCAGCACATATGAATATGGGAAAACTTTCTTTCGTAGATTAAATAAAGACAACGATATGAAGAACTATTAATGTTGTTTCTATAAAATTGAAATGATGTCAGTACTCAGTAGACATAAAGGTCCACATAAGTTGTATTTTATTAGTTTCTACACCCATTGCATATGCATCCATGCCTCCACCAACATTATGTTCAGAATTATTCCCTATATGTTTGATATCCAAAAAAACCCTCGATCATGCTTCAGACATAAAATACAGTTAATGTTGCATAAACATATGGGAAAGAAAAAGACTGAAATCAGCATATGTTCCTGCAAAAGGAAGTGAATACATAAACTTTAAAAGCAATTTTCAGATACATAGTGGAACCTCAGTATTTGACTACTCTGAAAGTTTTAGAATTTGGTATTTGACATATTTTATACAAAAAATTTGTCCTGGTACTTATTGTTTGATACTCGATGCACAAGCTAGAACTTGTCAGTATTGGCTGCTTCGTGACTCACTGCCTTTTCCAGCCAAAACAAAGGGTTATGTGTTAACTCTGGCTCTATGCACATCCTCTTGCACTTTTCACTTCTGTGGTCATTTTCTGTATTTTTGTGCTTCTAATCATGGGTCCTAAGAAAATGAGCAATGATAGCACTGAGCAGAAAAGAAAATTACTTTGCACCACATTGAGAGAGAAAAAAAGGAGAAGAAATAATAGGCAAATATGAAAGTGGTATTCGCATTACTGATCTTGCTAGGGAATACAATATGCCTAGAACAATATCATTAAGAAGAAACTATTAAAAAGGAATTAAAGCAATAACAAAGTAGTGTTCCCAAACACTTGAAGTTCAAAAGTTGTTAATTTGGGTAAACAAGAAGCAATTAGTGGGTGACATTGTGTCAGAAGACATGATATATGAAAAAGCGAAATTTGCACAATGCTCTTTTGAAAAACCGGCACCAGGTGGTCAGAGTGTTGAAGTTTTTAAGGCCAGCCACGGTTGGTCTGATAATTTTGAAAATAGTGTTGTGAGGCATAGCAAGGCAGTGAGTACTAATAAGGCTACTGATGAATCCACATCTGTGAATTTCATGATTACATAGAGGCTGATGGTTTTGTTCCCTATCAGTTTGTTAACTGATGAGACTGAACTTTTTTGGGGGGGAAATGCCGAAAAGAACCTACATCACAAAAGAGGAGAAGGCATTACCAGGTCACAAACCAATAAAGACATGCTATTGTTGTGTGGGAATGTTAGTGGGGACTTAAAAATCAAGCCTCTACTAGTCTATCATAGTGAAAACCTGCAAATTTTCAAGCAGCATAATGTCATAAAAAGGGAATTCCATGTGATATGGAGGCCAAACAGCAAAGTTTGGGTCATGAGGCAATTTTTCACCAAGCGGATAAATTAAGTATTTGGTCCCTCAGTGAAAAAATATTTGCTGGAGAATGATTTGTCTCTGAAAGCTCTCCTACTAATGAACAATGCACATGCCCACCCTCCAGGCTTGAAGGTTGACTTACGGAAGGATATCTGCTTCATCACTGTAAGGTTCCTGCCCCTCAGTACTATTCTCACCCAGCCCATGAACAAGTAGATCATTTCAAATTTCAAAAAGTTGTACTCCAAGATGCTTTTCCAGAGATGTTTTGAAATAATCTCTGACACCCAGTTGATCCTCACAGAATTCTGAAAGAAATATTTCAATATCCTGCACTGCCTTAACTTTACTAATAAGGCCTGGAACAAAGTCTCTTATAAGGACAATGAATTCAGCATGGAAGAATTTGTGACCAAAAACTGTGACTCAGAGACTTCAAAGGGTGTGAGGCCGACCCTAAGCCTGCAGGTACATAGGGTACAATTGTGCAGGTTATGTATCTTTGGGCCTATCCAGGGAACTAGAGATCAATGCTGCTGAAGTTGAGTTAGTGGAAGAATATGAAGAACTTAGCACTGAGGAGATGCAAGAATTACAGAAGTAGCAGCAACAAGAGGCGGCTAAAAAGATTTATTCAGGTGAGATAAGGGAAGATGTCCCCAGTTCCTTGATAAAAAAAAATGCATGAAAAATGCACAGTTCAAAACTTTGTGGAGAAATATCATCTGGACAAAACTTTGACAAGCAATTTATTCAATGACCAAACAATTTCACACCTACAAGGAATTCTGAAAAGAAAACAAGCAATCCTCACTGGATAAGTTTTTAGTGAAGGTGACAAGGTGACAACTTGTGGTGCAAGTTGAAGAAAAGACAGAAAAGCAACTAATGTTGTATTGGAGGGGGGCTCTCCTTCCAAGCAACACTCTGTGTAACCTCTCCTCACTATTCTCCCACCATCCCTGTTAGAGCTTACCCAGACAAAGAGCAAGAGCCAATTCCAGGCATTTCAGAAGAGGGCACGGGGAAGAGTCAGGAAGAAGCTGAGGTCTCTGTTCACTCCAAGCAGAAAGTGAATGGGTCAGAGGAAGAAGAGAGGCCAGGAACCTTGGAGGGGCCATCAGGGAATGACCAGACAAGTGCTGGCTGGAGAGGAGAAATGCAACTGTAGCTTGGGCTTGGAGACCTAGTCAGAAGTAAAGAGTGGAAAAGGATCACAGCTGCAGTTGGTCAGTGGGATGAGAATGAACTGCCTCCTCCAGATCCTAGAATGCACAGGGTTGAACAGAGGGAGGCAAAACAGTCAGTGAGGTTACTCACAAAGGAAGCAATCTCATCCCTCCTAATGAATTACACCAGCATGTACCTATTTAGCCCAATGCATGGAGCAACGTGACATTGGAAACAGCTGCCAGTTTTTTCTGCTATTTATGTGCTCTAACTCCATGACTCCAATTTTCATGACTTCAGACCTGTGCTTCTCGTGACTGCATGTTTGGATTTCAGACCTGCTTCTCGCATTTTGGATTTGTACTTGACTTGGTTTTATTGTGTGTAGATTCTGGATTGTGCCTGGATTTCAGACTGTGTGTGTGAACTTGCAGATTTGTGCCTTTTCCTGTGTTCTTTACAACCTTGTGCTAGGTTGAACAGGCTTGGACTCAGGAACTTTGCAGTTGATGTGAGTGGGATCTGTCTTAATAAAATCTTAAAACTCAATTTGAGTTTGTGCATGTGGACTGGAACAGGACAATCCCATTAGGACACGTACTCTTCTCAGGTAAAGTGAAGTTTTTATTTTATTCAATTCAAATACATTAATTATTAATTTTTAGGTTTATTTCTCATATAATGATATACAACCCTATTTTTTTTTTTACTTATTGCCTTAAAATGTGCATTATCTTTGGTTCAGGAACACATTAAATTTATTCACATTTTTATGTGAAAAATTTATTTGGTCCTCATTGTTTTGGTACTTGTCATGCTTCCCGGGACCAATTAACAATGAGTACTGAGGTACCACTGAAAATTAATTTTTAATTTTTCCAAATTAGTATTTATACTCTGAAGAAAACTTTCAAGTAATTCAAAAAAAGTTTAACATATTAGATAGTCAATATGATATGTGTTTGAAGAGGTCACAAAAATAGCATGAACTAAGTAATCTCTGATACCTAATAGAATTTTCCAAATTTTTAAGGAAAACATCTATATATTTTACATATTGTTATCTACCTTAAATGAAAGGATTACCTAAATATCTAATCTTTTCTGATACATTTTTAGAAAAGGAAAACAAGATTGTTTTTTGAGTTGCTTAAGGTGTTGTACTGGGACCAAAGAGATTTAGATTCGAGTCTCCACCTAATCATGAAGATCACTGGATACCTGAAGTGAGTGCTGGTTGCTGATCTAGTGTTAATTTTGGTGTTAATCTCAGCTAAATGTTTTAAAACATAGCAAGCAGAGATTATCTGTAGACCAACTAATGCATTATCTAGACCAGGCATGTCAAACTGCCGGGATGCATCACGACGAAACCGCACCCACCCCATTGCCGGCAATGGGGGAAAAAGTCACGATATGTCGTGCGACATCACATGACGTCGTGAGTTTGACATGCCTGATCTAGACAATCAAACACTAGACCAACAATCAAACAGTAAACAACAGCCTAATGAAGGAATCACCAAGAACACTGTACCAGCACTTGGGAGGACAAGCCACTTGTATATAAACAGACAGCAAACCCCACTCTTAGTACTAATGTTACTTAATCAGATAATGAAACATTTGCAAGAAAACAACCAAGCTAAGAGAGCTCCTAGGACCTCACAGATATATATACCCAACCCTCATGTTTTTTTTTATACCTTGTATACAGTACTTCCTGGAACAGTACACAATTTTAAGATACTACTAGATTAATATGTGCAGTGATTTATAAGTACTGTAAATTACTCAGTTAAATATTGTTTTGAACTAGTAGAATCAAATATCAGTAGAACAATATTGTTACTTTTTATTCACAGCCATTTTCATGAAGGATTAGGATAATTTATATTGAAAAGTAATCACAGTAGACTTGTTTATTGAAATCAGGGAAACAATTTTAGCCAAATATTCAGTGCATTGATATAAATGAGTTATTGTTATTACTTTAAAAGCTATTTTTTTCAGTTGTGTACTAAAAGGTATAGACAGAACTATTTTAAGTCTATATGCTACAAGTATCATAAGAAAGAACAGGTAATATTCTATAACTAGAAGAAAACAACTAATTCCACGTTGACTAATACTATGTAAATAAGCTCATTAAAGTGATGTATGGAAAAATTAATACAGAATCCCCATTCTTATATAATTCTGTGCCCAAAAGGTGATAACAATATGGTTGAAACCTTTAAAGACAATCTTAGCCTAAACTGTGATTCACCAATTTATATGTTCAGTAATATTGAAAAATGCATAGGAAGAAAGAAAATATAACAACGTCTTTCGTTTAGCTGTTGGTACTGAAGCACTAATGACCTATTGACTTTCAGGTACAACAATATATATGTGTGATTTTTCCAGATAAAAACCAAGCTTTCAGTATTAGAATAGCTATTGTTCCTAACATTTGTCTACAGCACTTAATACTGTCTTGCTTAGCACCAGAAACTCTGAGCTCACTCGTGGTCATAAGTGAAGGACTATCATTGATAAAACACACTCATGCTTTATAAGAGCCTGTTCTCTTGAATAATTAGACTCCAGTGATAATGAGATCAATTGCCACAGTTGATTCAAACTACTTAGCGTTACTGAATGTAATCTGGGCAGTAGTCCAGTCATCAAGAAATAGTACAACTATAGGCAGCAGTGGTACAAAATGTTTAATGTATCTGCAATGTTGACACAACAACTCAACACATTTGCATAATTTTGGTTAGTTTTTCATTCTGAAAGCTTGGCAATTTTTCAAATTCAAGGCAGTCTTTTCATGCACAAGCATTGATTCAGTTGTTTTTTTCATACATACATTAAAATTTTTCACCCCAACTATTCCAATCAGTCATCAGCTATTATAAAAACTTAACTGTTCTAGATCAACAACTTATTGGACCATACTGGATTTCACATACAAGCTTGTTAGTGTTAGTCTACATTATATTTCTCATTATGTTCTTAAAAGATATTAATTTCACAAGAGATAACATGCATTAAATTACTTTATCAGGTAGCTAGTACATGTCATTCGACAAAGCAGGAGCTATTTCATTTAAAAATTTAGCTCACCACATACGTTACCACAATAAACTTACCAATACAGGATTCTGAGTAATCGTGTGCTTCCCTATCCCATTTTTTTTTCAAAGCAAGTCTTGCTGGAGGCACGTCATTTGTTTAAATTAGTAGTAGTCACACTGACAATAAAATTTCTGCACTTGTAGATACCCACATGTTGCAGCACACTAGTAAACAATGTACAGAACTTCTTTGGCACAATAAAGCATCTCCTCATAGTCCTCAAAATCAGAGGTCCCTGTAAATATGAATGTTTTACACAAGATTGTATTAATATACTCAACCGTTGCCAGTAATGCTGGAAAATAAACTCTTACTAAATAGAATTGCACTTCAAAGTTTAAATTGCAAAGCTTCAAAAATTAAATAAAGTTTACTGTTATCATACCTATTTGGCCCTCATTTTAAAATTTCATTACAGAATAAATAGCAAAAAATAGATTTGAATCAAAAAATTGCAAAATACTTAAAACATTTATATGAAAATCTAGTGTAACATTTTCTTAGAAGTTTTAGAATGAACCACTATAATTGTAATATTTTCTTTGCAGATTGAATTTAGTGATTAATATTTTTATTTATAGTGGATTTTAGTTTTAATTATTGTTTGTTGAAAACATGAATATTGTTATGGCGTTGATGTGTATCTTTGTTTGCAAAGACAGTTATTAAATACAGTTTTTTAGATTTATGGAAACAAAAAAGAAAGCATTTTTTAAAAACTGAGTTGACATTTTATAAGTCTTAACAATAAATTAAGGAATGCCAATTGAATGCAGAAATAAAAGCTTCTTTCTGTTTAGGCTTGTTCAAGAAGGTGTTAGACCAGGACTTGTTATCTCTGTTGTAGGACTTGCAAGATATTCACTTGATTTCAAGCTGGTGAGAGATTTGTAACTTGCAACTGATGTTAAAGAACCACAAAGGCCAAGTAATGAAGGAGTATCTTCTTTCCCTATTGAAGAAAGTTTTAGTTTAACAGTAGTAAACACATTAAATATGAGATGTTCAGGGCAAGATTAAATTGTTTTCCCTTCTCTAGATCTTTCACCCAAACTACTGCTATTTCAAGAAAGAAAATAGCATTGTTTACTTCATTTTCTTCTTTCAAGCTACTATTATATATGCTGATGAGCAGGGACAAACCCATGGAGTTTCCCTTGTACGCAACATGACAGAATCAAAAGAAAATCGTATTAAAATACCAGAAATTTCTATGCCTGTATTTTTCACCATTTTATTCTTTTTCTATCTTTGCCTGTATATTTTCAAATCAGCACTTTTGTTGAAATACCAACTCTGCTATATTCAGATATAGCTCATTGGGTCATCATTTCAGAGATATTTCCTTCTCTAAACAAAGAATCACCAAATGCAAAAAAAATCAGGGGGTGCAGAAGTGAACTTCTAACTTCCTACCGGCTTGACTGCAGCTGACTATCCTTCAGCAGTCAATTATGGGACTAATCCAGGGGTAGGCAACCTTGGCTCTTTTATGACTCGTGGACTTCAACTCCCAGAATTCCTGAGCCAGCATGGCTGGCTCAGGAATTCTGGGAGTTGAAGTCCACGAGTCATAAAAGAGCCAAGGTTGCTTACCCCTGGACTAATCTAACCAGCCTCTGGTGGGCTAGGGTGGAACCAGTCTGCCTGATCTCCAACGGCTGAAGAAGCAGCTGGTCTACCTGGTCTCCAAAGAGCTAATGCAAGACTAGTCTAATGAATCTCTGGGCAGAGAGGCATGATAGCAGTACTGAAGACCACAAATTTGCCAATTTTAATCCCATGGAAGTCATGGATCCTGGATTTTGAACTCATTCTGTAAGTCAGCCCTTTTGAGGTACCACAATTCAAACGCTGCTGCCCTACGATGCGCTGTTTCACCCAGTTAAAAGTTATAGACATGAATGTTTTAGTAGTATATAATTAAAAACCTCAGCAAGTTAAACAAAATTATTTTTAGTTTCTAGTCTCAACATCCTTTACAATGTTCCTCAGCTTTACCCCAAAAATCTCAATGTTTTTGGAGATGAGCCAACATTTTATTCCACAAGACAAAAAGCAGTGTCAAAAGTGTTTCAGTCCAGTCCATTTAAAATACCAGACTTAAATTGAAATATAGGTTTATTTTATTTTGTTATGTTGTACAAACTATCTTGCAGTTCTATATTTTACCATAAGATGGAGTTTTATTCTTTGATGAAAATATTTTTTCAACATTTTTTCAACATATTAATTTCAGACCTCACACTATAATCAATACCAGGACAGATGCTGAAGAATTGCAGTTTGCTCTCAAAATCAAAGCTGAACAGATAGCAAAGAGATTAGATAGATAGAAACCTTGCATAGATTTGTATTATCTATGAAAATTATATAATTATACCTATTCTCCAAAATGTAAGAAAAAGCATGTGTTCCAAATACTGTTTGAATAAATGTAATTATATTATTCCGCAGCAGCAAATACATAATATCATTAGCAAATCAGGCAAGTTTAGTCTCAAATCTTCATTTGAGACCAGAAAACGTACATGTAAGCAGATTACAAATCAGATATTTATGCTGCCATTTATACTACATTCATTCAACTTAATTTAATTTTGAATTGCAGATTTGTAGTTCTCAAGCTATACATAGAATAACTGTATAGTCTTATGTATACCTGCAAATTAGTCATTATACACAGATTTTGGGATTGTTCACCTTACCTTCACTAAGTAAATTTAGTCCATCTTGCTTCCCATCTGCATCTGGTACATTACCTGGATCCAGGGATGTCTGATAAAAGCTTACATCAGATGAGAGCTGATCCGGGCTGTGATAACTCTTTCTGCAATATCAGTGACAACTCATTTCATTACTTTTGAACTGATACGCAACAGAAATAACTATTTGTTTCACAATTTTCTAATGACAGTATATCTTTTTATAACACTATACATGCTTTAAATTTTCTCCCCTGCTTCTCCCCCAAAATGTGTAACACAATATAGTACATAAAACTGGAAAAGGAGTTAAGACTGTTAATATTATACTAATTTACTCTGAATCCAGCCCATAAACTTTTTTTAAAAATCACACTTTTAAATTTTTGCTTATGTTTATATATTTGCTACCATATTAGTGTTGGCTTATTTTATGCACTTGAAATTTTTAACATATACGTTTGTATCTAGCTATAGACTTATACAATGTATTGTTCGAGTTGCTATCTATCAAATATTTATCAAAAATATTTAGATAATTTGACTGAAATAAAGGAATGTAATTTTTCTAATAATATTTTGAAAAAGTATCAATAAAAATTCTGTGTTATTAATATTTCACTGTATCCTGCAAAGTTAAGAAATGTTACCAAAGGCACATAAAATTTAATAATTACTCATAACGGCTACATATATCAATGCTATACCAAGCTAAAATGAGTTAGTACCACAGAAGCATATATGTGTCACATTCAAAAATCCCCCATCATATAAGCAGGATACAATTAGAGCATTATTATTTATGTTCTTTTGTATCAATTGCCTTTCCTGCACTGAATTTCTGCACTGTTATTATTGGATGATGTTACTGATGGGTTTAGACCTACATTTTCCTTATATAAACTTCTGTGTGTATGTACGTATACACACAAACACAAAACTGCAAATGAATAATGCTAATTGGTTGAAATATTTCGTGTTTAAAAATCAAAGGACTAATTTATTAATCAACATTAAATATGCATTTAAAATATGGTTAATCCAGTGGAAGATCTTCTTTTGAATATATTAAATTCATAACAAGATGCTAAGGGCTGAAGTTTACTTTCAGTATGTTGAATGTGTGGAAGGGTCATTGGCATATATGTTTGGGCCTTCTCCATAATGGTCCCTTTTTGGTTTAATATTAATAGATATCTTAATAGCGTATTGGGAAGATAAATGAGATACAAAGATACTGATGTAATATTGAACTATTTTCATATATTTGGAATTCAACATATGAAGGACTCATATTTATCAAGTTTGAATTGTAGCTAGAAATTAATGAAAATACATTCAATCCTTATTTTAAAGCCTGGACTGATGAAACGTATCCACTTTCTACTATCAGATTTTTGATACTGACATCTAGACAGTTTGAGCTACATTTCGTCATGTGAAAACTTTAAACCTTAACATCAGTCTATATAAACGTAATCAGATCCAATTTTTTTAACCTGTATGTCGCTTAGATGCAAAAGGACCACCTGAGCAAAAGGTTACCCAAACAAACCAACATCTCATTTACATTCTATGTCTTTTTCCCATTCATAATTCTAAGTAATTAATGTTTAATATATAAAATGAGTAGAAAATAATAAAAATAATAAGCACAGCTAAACTATCACTTCCTTACAAGTCACATGATATTATTTTAACCATGCCAATTGGAATTTATTGGCACTATTTTTTTCCTTGTTATCTGTCTTGTTCTTGCACAAAAGCAAACACATGCCATGTTGCAAAAGCAAAGCTTATCAGCTCACCTCCTTTCAAAACAAAAATATATGTTTCTTACAAAATATTACATTAAACATAGTTGTAAATTATTTCAATTATTTTTCTTTGAAAAGCAAGGCTTAAATATGAGATAAAATATAACTAAACTATCAAATATTTGATTGTAATACCAGCCCTAAATATTATAACATCTATTTTATGACCAATATAAACTCTGGGACTATGTTAGCAAAAATATATGGTTAATAATTAAATGGAATTCTATAAATATGAGAAAAACAAGTAAAGTTCTTATATATTACCAACACATGGCTGTCTATGGAATTCAGTGCTACTAGATGGCTAATCTAAATTATTTAAATAAAATTTGACACATCAATGGAGGATAGATCTATCAATGGTTATTGTCAACAGCTATATAGTTATTATTTCCAAAATAATTTTAAACTATGACAAGTAACATAAAAGGTGAACTGTCACCTACATGTCCTGTTTTGAGGTTTTCTAGATGAACGTAATCTTCAACATTGAAATGGAAGAAACTGATGTAGAGAGGCTTTGGGCCTTATTGATAAGGGCTTCCCTTACTTTCTTACATACTGACCAAATCAAAATAGAATTCCTAAGTTTCCAGAAAATGTTGAGAATCTCCCAAAACATATATGCATAAATAGCGTATTTAAAACTATCTTTAAATGTGTGTCTTGAAAAAAAATGTATCCACACTTTCATATCATCCAGTAAAGTATGTAAGCAGTAATGGCTGAACTGCTATTTATTGATGAGGAAATCTTTATTTGTTCCAAGAAAAACAAATTCTAAACCATGCTTGAGATAGGATAGGTCTGTATACTTCTACAGCTTTGGTACACTCTTTGTTATTAAAGATCAAATACTTATCTTGATAGTATATGCATTAATAATAAACAATCTCATGTTAAAAAGTCAATAATATCCTAATGGAAATTTGTATCAAAAATTTAAAAGCAATACTGTTTCCTATGAGCATGTTTAAATGATCTTAATTATTCCAGTGTACCATATACATATTGCCCCAAATAATTTTTATTTCAACAATTTTAGAAACCCTAATTTTAAGATTTTAGCATTGTTCTAAAGTTAAGCAATAGCTCAGTTGAACAAATACCATTATTCTCTGATACATAATATACTACAATATGCTTAATTATACCTCACCAGCTTGTCAAATTGGGCTAATATACAGTTCAATTTTGAAATGAAAAACAATGCAAATCTGATGCAAAATTTAAAGCCTGTCAAAGCCTTAATGCGGAACAAAGTATAGAAATCTTTCTTGTGAGTTCTGCAATCTGTCTACAGTTCTTAAGCATTATATTTGATCAGTATGTTTTTAATTATGGTTAATAAAGCCAAGCTTGGAAAAGGAAAAGATTCACATACGAAAAACACAAGATAGGCAGTATCTCAATATCTTGCAAGCCTTTAATTATACTCGCACAAGTTTGATATATTTCCCAAGGACAGCCATTGTCACATGCAGTGCTCACAAAAATTATGCAATTTCAAAATATTTTGAATGTTATTTTTGCTTCCCATCTTTCTAATGTAGCAGATAATAAATTTTTTGAACAATTTGCATTGACAAGCAAAATTAACAAAAACAACCTACTTACACAGGAAGTGGTTTACATTAGTAATAAATCACTTTGTGCACACACAACAGTATAAAAATTGTGCATTGGGTACTATATAAACTATTTCTATTATAGCACTCTAAATGTGTTTTAAGGTAATGAAATATTTATCACGAGTATTTCTGCATTGTTTTAATAATTAGGCATTCGGCAGTTTTTGGTTGTCTGCTGAATCTAAAATTCTAATGGATGAGATATGCATGTGGAGAAGGTGAATGAGATTTCTGGGATTTTAGGAGCACTGCACAAATATATCAACTTACTCATCCCATTGCTTATTTTGCTTTCCATAAAGTAGCGTATCCAAGGCAACAGCATTAACATCCAGAGCTCCTGGGGAAGGCCACTGATTGGTGAGATGGGTAGTTAATTCTTGTCTTGATCTTAAATCATTATTCTTTAGCACAGTTCTGTGAACACATAGTGAATTTCATGCCATTAAAAGTAATGTCTTAAAATAAAGGAAGAAAATAGGCTGTTCTTGAAAGGTTTTCCTGCTAGCATACTAAAGCATTTTCTCTCAAGAGATTTCTCAATCAAAATTTGGCTGTTGAAGAACAAAATTGAATTCACGTGACACAACAGTATGGGGTGTTTTTCTTGTATAAGGGCAATTCGTAAATAAACCTCCGTTTGGTTATCAATGACAGACACTTGCAGATACAGAACTTTTATTACACACATTAGAAAACTACAACATTACATTACTTTTTGACATAATCGCCATTCAAATTGAGGCACTTGTCATGACGTCTTACAAGGTTTGAAATTCCTTAGTAGTAGTCACTCGGTGCCAAATCTGGGCTATGGAGGGGTTATCAAAAACATCCCAATGGAACTGCTTCAAAAGTTCTTGGATGTGTCTAGCGGTGTGTGGGCAAACATTATCATGAACCAACACCACAACCGAAGACAGCATGCCCTGACGCATGTTATGGATGGCTCGTCTGAGTTTTCATAAGGTTTCACAGTAGACTGAATTGATGGTCGAACCATGCTCCATGAACTTCACTACTTCTTTGGCATCTTCACATTTGGCGGGATTATCTATGGCACCACTTCTGGTGTAGTATTGGTTCATGATAATGCTTGCCTGCACACTGCTAGACGCACTTAAGAACTTTTGAAGCAGTTCTGTTAGGATGTTTTGGATCTCGCCTATAACCCAGATTTGGCACTAAGTAACTATTACTAAGGAATTTCAAACCTTATAAGATGTTATGACCAGTGCCTCAATTTGAATGGTGATTATGTCAAAAAGTAATGTAACGTTGTTGTTTTCTAATGTGTATAATAAAAGTTCTGTATCTGCGAGTGTCTGTCATTGATAACCAAACAGAGGTTTATTTCCAAATTGCCCTCGTATTATACAAGAACAGATGATCAGTCAATTAAATATGAAAATAAATACAATAAATTAAAACCGCTTACATAGTTTATTACATTTGACACTAAGCGTATACATTAAGATTGCTAATCTAAGTGCTGATTTATTGAAGAACCCTCTCTGTTTCTCCCCCCCCTTTTTTCAAAATCTAAGTTATTTCTGAATCAAGAACAGAACATTCAAAATAACTTCAATAGCTGCGGTGAAGTAATGAATTACCTATTCATATTTACTTCATGAGGGGGGAAGAAGAATTGCAGGATTTAAATGCTGCTTCATATGAATAAGTTGCTGCAGCAAAATTAAGATGTACAGAGTTTCTCTAGGGATAATTATGGCAGAAGTAACATTGTTTGGTGCCCTAGCATTTTCTTTTAAAATCACAATATAATTTTTACATCACATTGAGCAAAGTTATTCTTACAATTTTTTAAAGAAAAGCTTAAATATTTTGGAAGTTGTGGGTGTGTGTGGGTGTGTATGTGTGCATGCGTGTATGTGTTTCACAGAAATGAAAGTATAATGTATGTGTGTATATATGTGTGTGTGTACGCACACACACACACACACACACACACACATACACACGTATATCATTCTTTCATTTCTGTGAAAAATACATTGAGGTAGAAATATTTTTTCCCCAATCTCATGACTGCCACTTTTAGTCAGAAATATCAAAACTCAGTATGAGTCATAACAAAGGCTGTCACTTGGGAAATATTTAGAGTGTTTATAACTAATAGTGCAACCACAGCTTTATTACTTACCAGTACTATGAATTCTCCTATTGGGTAATCTCCTTCACATATCCCTCTCTATGGAATGAGTTGTGATCACCACCTTGACGACTCAGATCTGTTGAAATTTCAAATGTCATGGATGTGAGCCCATGTGGTGCGTTAGCTGTCTTCTAATTAGTAGTGTTAGAAAGTCCCTAAAGCAAGCAAACTAACACAAATACAGCATGCTGAGGAAATCTGAATTTGCGGATTTATGGAGGAGATAACAATAGTAGAATTCAAGTTACTGATATGCAGTCTTTCTGCTGATCACGGTTATTTTCCAGGCTGTCACCCTGGGACTCAATCTCCCCAATGAAAAGAGAGGAGTGCAAAAAATATATTAAAAAATCCAATTAGATTTGGATGCAAATAAAAGTTCCAGATCAACTTCATATATTATGATGGTCTCATGAAATATCAGTTACATCTAAATCACTAACTATTTTTTTCTGTGTTAGCACAAACCAAACTATTTTTCTGTCAAGTAATGACTGAAATAATTTTCAATCTCTTGGAACATTCAAATGTCCAATTTGTAATTTTGGGGAAAGTGACCAAATCAGTATACAGGAGAACTTTTGCATCCAAAGGAGCTTTAGCATTTTGTTTTTTTGCTTTTTTCAGCTGAGTTCTTCCCAATTTCAAAATATTTCACACTTCTTACTTGTGAAGCTATATTAGCTATTAGCTCCTTAAATAAATTCAAATTATGTCTTCATCATTTTCTTTCTGCCTAATACATTTGAAAATATTCTTATTATAATTTATAATTATAATTACAATTTATATTAAATTATGAAATTATAATTTCATGTGCAGGCGTCCTTATAATGTTCTACCTAGAACAGGCATCCAGTCTTTATGAAAAATCACAGACCACAGATTACAAGTGGTATAAAATGGTGCACAGACTACTATCTAGTATATGACGCTTGTACTGAAAGGTCTACACTGGTTGTCAACTGCCTACTAGCCCAATTAAGATGCTGGTGCTGATTTGTAAACCTCTCAACAACTCATCGTTTGGTCTCTGAGAAATCACCTCTCTTTTTCTAAATCTGTCCAATGACTTACATCTGTAGAAAAGACCATTTTGAAGATGCCCTCTATTACCAAAACCTGTGTGATACATGGGAGAAGAGTCCTTTTATGTCACTGCCAGACTATGAAATACTCTTCCTAGAGAGGTCCATTTTCTACCCTCTCTTCCACTATTTAGAAAAATTATAAAAGATAGAACTTTTCATGAAGGTTTCATCATTAGCTGATGCTGATTTTGTTAGGTTTTAAATTTTATACTTTTATTCTAAATCATCTTTAAAAGTTTGAATACACTTCCGGTTTTGGGTTGCAGTGGGTGCAAGCACACGAAGAGACTTCTCTCTTCGTTACCTGCTTTTCCTCTGCTGGTAGACCCTTAATCGGGTCGAAAAATCACCCTGGAGGGTTGACTACCAATGAGCAGGACTCTCATTGATTGCGGGAGGAGGAGGCAACTCCTTCTGCGGTCCGAGGCAGCTCCTCAGGGCTGATGGAGAAAAGATCGGCCAGTAACATGGCCGATCATTTAGCTGCTGCAGCCGAAAGTCAAAAGAACATCTAAGCGTTAAGAAACCATCGTGGATGATCCCGGTGAGACTTTTCCCTCTCTCTCTTTGCTTAACTACTCTCCTGTTAAAAGCCTTTTGAAATTACTTCCCTGCTTTATTTATTTATTTAATTTATTTATTTAATTTAATTTATATGCCGCCCTTCTCCCGACAGGGACTCAGGGCGGCGCACAACATATTTAAAACCAGAACATATATACAATCCCCCCCTTAAAACCGAATTAAACCGAATTTTAATGTTGCGTCTTCCGAATATTTAAAACCCAATGTAAAATCCACCCTAGGTCAGGTC
>NW_015386417.1:610265-643924 GCF_001527695.2 Protobothrops mucrosquamatus
TCACCCACTGATGGCAGGTTGAAATCCCCCAAGACCATAAGTCTGGGGGTCCCCACCGCCACCCCGGCTATCACGTCAGCCAGCTCAGGCAGGGCTGTTGATACATAGCAGGGAGCCAGGTATATAATCAACAAGCCCACTTGCACCCCTTTCCCCCACTTCACAAGGAGCGACTCCACGCCGTCTATCTGAGGCACAGCCTTGGACAAAGGCTCTCCCTTATAATGGCCGCTACCCCCCCGCCCCTACTTTGAAAGAGCTGCCTGTTTATCTGGGGAAAAGAGCTTTCCATAACAAAGGAAAAAACTTCTTACTGACTATTTTTATTTTTGGTTACTTGGGGGCCCTGGAAAAATTCTTATCATAAAACTTTATTATTATATCTTCTAAGCTGGAGAATATTGTTTTCCTATGTCCTGAACTTATTTTTTTAAAGGGATAAATCTTTATTGTTTGAAAAAAAAAAACACAACTCTATGAGAAGCCGGAAAAGAGATTCCACAGCTCTTTGACTTTGCTAACCTCATTTTTGGTGTCTGGAAGAGACCTTCATAGTTTACTGAGGACACCTTGTGGAGAAATTTAAACCTGCAACTGTTTCTTGTTTATGGTCCAAAAGCTGTTATTGGTGGGGGTGGATACTGACTAAATGTTTTGGAATATAGCCTCCACTAAAAGATAACAGGATTGGATTTAGTTACTACTGAAATGGAGAAATCATATTTACAACTCAACTGTAAATTCATACTGGGGAAAAAATTATGAAGCTACTGAGGAAATATGTTCCCAAATAAGAGAGAGTACTGCAGAAATAATAAACAGAAATTCTACTGTGAACTTACAAACTGACCTTTAGACTCTACTTGATCATTCTACCGACCGAAAAACAATAGAAGAGGAATTAATTTACATACAACCTATGGAGACTTTGGATGACCAAAAAATGATTGCAACTAAATTATCTACAATTGCAAAACTAACAGAAATGGACTTGAAATTACAACTGTTGGAGAATTATGACAACTTTGATAATCAACTACTAATTATAAAATTGGATATGATCAAGTGTTTTATCCAGCAGACAGGAGCCAGATGTCAAAAACAGAGGATGGGAAGTCTTTTACTGAAACAAATGACATTACAAGCAATAATGGGAGATCTACTTGCTGAAATAGAGGCTTTGTTATGGAAACCTGCTTGGCATAAAAAGAAAGCCAGAATAAGACTAAAAAGAGAAATTTAAAATTATATGTAATGGATTAAAAAGGTTTTAAGAAATATGGATTGATTTAAGGACTAAGATTTAGAGTTGAAAATGTGTGATTATTAGAATATATATGTTAAACAGAGTAAGAATGTATTTTTTGGAATAATATGTTTATTTGTATGAAAATTATTTTGTAATGGAATGAGAATAAAAATATGAAAGAGGTTTTTAGAAATTTGGATTGATTTAACAACTAATTGAGTGTGTTAAATTAGTAAGACGATGTTTTGTGTAATAATAGGAGGGAACATTTAATGTATTTACTTGAACTATTATATGATTTTGTTTTTGGATGATTGATCACCTAACCACCATGGTGTGTCTTGAGCATTCTGTTGTAAAAGTTAAAAAACCAATAAAATTTGTTATAAAAAAAAAGTTTGAATACAAAGCAGAATTTAAAATTAGTCAATCAATCAACCTTTTTCAGGATTTAATAAAAGGAAATGCAACAAGGAAGTCATTTTGGACAATTTAAAGTTGCTGTAATATAGTGGTATGCAAACCACTATTAGTAGCCCTCAGTTGCATTTTTGTGGGCTGTGACAATTTCCAAGACTGCATCACAAAAATATTTTAGGCAAGATACCAGTTGTCGGCAGCTGTATTTTTGCTGCTTTTTCCTGAAAGAAATCAAAAGCCTGAAATAATGTCTGTATACTACCCAGATTGCTTTTTCTGTATATTTGAGGTATATTTGAGGTAGGGCTGCATAAAGAACTCTCTGACAAATTGAAAGATAAAAAGGACAAGTATAGAAAGTAGAAAGAGGGGCACATAACTAAGTCAGAATATCAGCAAATTGCCCGAGCCTGCAAAGATGAAGTGAGGAAAGCCAAGGCTCAAAATGAACTAAGGCTTGCGACCAAAGTCAAAAATAACAAAAAAAGCTTCTTTCAACATGTAAAAAACAAGGAAATGATTGGTCCATTAGTGGGTGAAAGTGGCAAGAAGGTGACAAGCAACAGGGAGAAAGCAGAACTATTTAACTCGTTTTTTGCATCTGTCTTTACACAAAGGGAAAAAACAGACTAACCTATCAAAAGTAGTGCCATAAAAAACAGAATAGAAACACAAGTAAAGATAGGCAAGAAAATGGTAAGTGAGCACCTGTCCAGGCTAGATGAGTTCAAATCGCCAGGACCAGATGGATTACACCCCAAGATTCTCAAGGAACTGGCAGATGTGATCTCAGAACCACTGAACTATATTTTTCAAAGATCCTGGAGCACTGGGGAACTACCGGAGGACTGGAAAAGAGCTGATGTAGTTCCCATCTTCAAAAAAGGAAAAAAAATGGACCCAGGAAATTACAGACCTATCAGCCTGACCTCAATACCTGGGAAGATCCTGGAAAAGATAATCAAACAACAAATCAGCGAACACCTAGAGGCAAACAAAGTCATTACTAAAAGCCAACACGGGTTTGTCAAAAACAGATCATGCCAGACAAATCTTATTGCGTTCTTTGACCAAGTGACAAAATTAGTGGATCAGAGGAATGCTGTGGATATAATTTACTTGGACTTCAGTAAGGCATTTGATAAAGTAGATCACAACCTACTTCTTGACAAGATAGAAAAATGTGGGGTAGACAGCATCAGAACCAAATGGATCCGTAGCTGGCTGACCGGCCGTACTCAGTGTGTGGTCCTCAATGGAACTGCATCTACATGGAGGGAAGTGTGTAGTGGGGTGCCCCAGGGCTCTGTTCTGGGCCCAGTGCTCTTCAACATCGATTTGGATGAGGGGATAGATGGGGAAATCATCAAATTTGCAGACAACACCAAGCTGGCAGGAATAGCCAACACTCCAGAAGACAGGCTTAAGATACAGAAAGATCTGGACAGATGTGAACACTGGGCACTATCTAATAAAATGAAATTCAATGGTGAAAAAAGCAAGGTTCTACATTTAGGCAAGAAAAACCAAATGCACAGGTATAGCATAGGTGGCACCTTGCTCAATAGTAGTAACTGTGAGAGGGACCTCGGAGTCCTAGTGGACAATCACTTAAATATGAGCCAGCAGCGTGCTGCAGCTGCCAAAAAGGCCAACACTGTGCTAGGCTGCATTAACAGAGGGATAGAATCAAGATCACATGAAGTATTAATACCACTTTACAATGCCTGGGTAAGGCCACACTTGGAATACTGCATCCAGTTTTGGTCACCATGATGTAAAAAAGATGTTGAGACTCTAGAAAGAATACAGAGAAGAGCAACAAAGATGATTAGAGGACTGGAGGCTAAAGCATATAAGGAACGGCTGCTGGAATTGGGTGTGTCTAGTTTAATGAAGAGAAGGACGAGGGGGGACATGATAGCAGTGTTCCAATATCTCAGGGGCTGCCACAAAGAAGAGGGAGTCAACCTATTTTCCAAAGCGCCTGAAGGCAGGACAAGAAGCAACGGGTGGAAACTAATCAAGGAGAGAAGCAACCTAGAACTAAGGAGAAACTTCCTGACAGTTAGAACAATTAACCAGTGGAACAACCTGCCTCCAGAAGCGGTGAATGTTCCAACACTGGAAGTTTTTAAGAAAAGACTGGACAGCCATTTGTCAGAAATGGTATAGGGTTTCCTGCCTGAGCAGGGGGTTGGACTAGATGACCTCTAAGGTCCCTTCCAACTTTTTATTATTATTATTATTATTATTATTATTATTATTATTATTATTATTATTATTATTATTATTATTATTATTATTATTACTACTACTACTACTACTACTACTACTACTACTACTACTACTACTACTACTACTACTATGTCTGGGTGTTTAGTTTTTAAAAATTATGAGCTGTATGCCTATTTTGCCAGAAGACATATGTGTGTTTGAACATGTGTTTGGGACACAGAATATGCAACTGCAATTTAATTATAGCTTGTTCATTCAAATTTGGAAATTATCTTTTGGTGCATAAACAGCATTTTTGTGCCTATAATTTTTCTATAAGAAATAAGTACAGACCAAGTTTAAGCAATGTTTATCAGGAGTCACTCATTCTCAGTCTACCCTTCCTCACAGCATGTCATGGAGAGCAAGGAGGAACGCTACCTGAGCTCCTGAATAAAGGTAGCACAGAATTAATTAATTCATTAGTTAGTTAATTAATTAATGTTAGTTGTTAGTTAGCTAGCTAGCTATTATGAAATTAATTTGCCACACTCATGGGGGGGCAGGGACAGGAGATGTGATTAAGTTTTAATTAATCAAGCACACCCAGTTTGAATGTTACTTTTGCTTCCCATCTGGGGCATTAATATCAACTGGGATTGCCTGAATTGCTATCATTAAGCAAAGCACATTCATTTTATAACCATATTGCTTAGCAATTCCAGGACCAAATGTAGTTATAAATTGAGGACTATATGTAATCTAAGATTTGAAAAGTTGATGCTGCTTAAGAATGTATAGGAATATATGTTAATATCTAACGATAGTGGCAATTATCAATGTTTTCCATGCTCTTAACTGTAGTTAAAATGCCTAAACAATTCTCACCTTAAAGTAGAACATTTTGCATTGCAACAGATTCTTAGCAACAGTTGTTTGCTGAGAGCAGTAAGAAGTAAATATATCTTCTCTGTTTAATTATTTAAACCTAAATGATAAATGATCTGTGAAATATAAATCACAGGCTACAAAAGTGGTTATCTCTATAAATCTGGACCGCAGCTAATATTTAAATGTTTGATTTTGTTGCACATGTTCTGCACAACAGCCTTTAAATACCATGATATTTAAATCCATTCTAATGTCTCTGGTGCCGGAATTTCATAACACTCTAATTTTGGGTGCAAGAAGGGAATTGCAGGCAAATTTAGATTGTTGAGAAGTTGTTATGTAGGCATTTATATTTGCAAGTCTCAATCATAAAACATCCACTTTCCAGAAAGCAAGCTAAAGGACATTCAACTTAAAAACAAAGCTCAGATGGGACTGTCATCTGATCTCTGTTTCCAGAATCTGCAGGTTTTTGCTCCACTAGGCTGTTTCAAAATACATAGTATTTCACACATTTCTTCAAAATATAACATATATGCAGCTAGCAAAATAATACATACATATATTAATTTAACCATGAATCATACAAGCTGACTAATACAGAATAAAATATGCTAACAGAGCTGCCACATATAATACAGGATCCACAATGCCAAATACCTGAAATCTAGGTTGGGAGACAATTCTGGCTTATTCTGAAAAGCAGTCTAATGTAGTCTTCCCAATTTACATTTTTCATTATTTAAGCTACATCAGTTAAAAAACATTGACTAGACATATTACAGAATATTTAGGATCCAGAATGTCTTTAAGAAATCCAGCAATAAGGTTTTGCTTCTCTTAAGTATTAATTAAATCTTCAGATAAGATAAATGGCACAATCACTACAAAAGAAATTAGTTTCTATTACTATATATAGTAATATGTATAATAATAGTAATATTACTGCTAATAATAATATGTAACAGTAATATGACCCTTTTATAAAAATATGGGATACGTTTTTGGCTGCTTAAAACTCCATCTCTTCATTCTTTTGATTTAATTTATTTTGGTGCCAAATCAGTAGGAATTAAAGATATTCTGACTGTAACTGGATTCAATCACAGCCTTTCTAGATGCATAACAGGTGAATAGAATTTAATTTAAAATATAAACTGCGCTGATATTTAAGTAAAAAACTTTTTGCGCCAGATACTTTAATTCAAAGGTATTTTTTCAATGGAAGATTCTTTGTTCCACTAGATGCTTTTTCTTCTTTTCTTTGTAGCCTGTCTACTCTACTAGACCAGAGAATCCTCCAATTTACCAGAAAGTCCCTTAATTCACCAGAGTTGTTCACTGCAATTGCAGATATTCAGTCCTGTAGGTATTCTATACAAGTTATTTTTGAATAATGTGTATTGGATTGCACTACTAAGTCAATCAGCTATGTTGTATCTTAATTCATTTAATATGCTTTGGTAAAGATACTAAAATTACTGCAATTTAAATTCCCACCCAGCCGACAACGGGCTGGAGAGCGCGGGATTGCGGCAGCTGCCCCGGGATGAGGGGTAGGCGGGGTGGGCGCTCCTGATGTCCGCAGGGGAAGAAGCAGTGTGGAGGCTCCATGCCCACTCCAGCCCAGCCCCAGCACAGCACGGAAAGCAAGGCAGCAGCCCCATATGCGTCCCCGTGCACGAGTGCGCCCCCTCCCTGCAGGCAAGTGGAGCTGCAGCGGCTGCCCGCCTGCGCTCTTCTGCCACAGATGTCGCAGCTCTGCTTGCTGTGCCGGGGCTGAGCACAGAGCCTCCTTGCCTTTTCCCCCGTGGACATTGGGAATGCCCACCCCAATTACCGCTCATCCCGGGGCAACTGCTGCCATCCAGCGCTCTTCAGCCCATCGCCAGCCAGTCAGGCATGCCGAGCTTGGGCCTTGGGTAGATGGAGGCTGGAGGGGAGTGAGAGCTACAGCTGCCTGGCTCCTTCACCTGAGGACGTGTGCGTGCAGAGGCACCGCCTGGCTCAGTAAGTCATAGTCTGCCCGCAGGAGGATGGAGGAGGGCTGGCCAGGGACGGGCCCAGCACTGCCCATGGAGAGAATCTGACCAGCCCCAGCCTGGAGGTGGGGGGAGAGGCCGAGGGAGCCTGAAGGTAGGCATCCCGGTGAGCCTGGCAATGGGCTGGAGCACACCGGATGGTGGCAGCTGCCCCGTGACAAGTGGTAGTTGGAATGGGCGCTCCCGATATCCGCGGGAGAAGTAGTGAGGAGGCTCCACGCCCAGCCCAGTCCAACCCAGCCCTGACACAGCAAAGTGAGGCAGCAGCCCCATATGCATCCCTGAGCACAAGCATACCTCCACCCTGCCAGGCAAGTGGAGCCGTGGCATCTGCTGCAGAAGAGCGCAGGCAGGTAGTAGGAGGCACGAGGAGCCCCGATCCTAGCACAGCCCTTCCCCACTCTCTTCCTCCCCCCCTCAGAAGAGCTGTGGGGTTCAGGAGCCGCCCCCCATACCTCTACCCTCCAGGGGGTGGGAGACAATCTTCTGTTTTAACTTTTTTTCCTTGTCACTTTTTGGAGTTTTCATCCTGCTTTTGTGAGACGGTGACGTTTGGGAGGGGGTGTAGCTGCCCCCTTCCCCCAAGCCATCAGCTGAGCAAGACGCCTTCCTGCCCGCTGCCCTACCCGCCAGAGACCCCATAGATCTCCCCCAACACTGCCCGGCCCCCGCAGGCATCCCTCCCCAGGAGCAACATCAAGCTGGCCACACTCACCCAGTCTGCCATGACCACTGTAGCCACGCCCACCCATCAAACCATGCCTGCCCGGCACCCGGCAATACATAAGTGTGTTTTGGATTGCAGTTTGGGTGGATGAGAGGAATGCTGTGGACATAATTTACTTGGACTTCAGTAAGGCATTTGATAAAGTACATCACAACCTACTACTTGACAAGATAGAAAAATGTGGGGTAGACAGCATCACCACCAGATGGATCCGTAGCTGGCTGACCGGCCGTACTCAGCGAGTGGTCCTCAATGGAACTGCATCTACATGAAGTGTGTAGTGGGGTGCCCCAAGGCTCTGTTCTGGGCCCAATGCTCTTCAACATCTTCATCAATGATTTGGACGAGGGGATAGATGGGGAACTCATCAAATTTGCAGACGACACCAAGCTGGCAGGAATAGCCAACGCTCCAGAAGACAGGCTTAAGATACAGAAGGATCTGGACAGACTTGAACACTGAGCACTATCTAACAAAATGAAATCCAATGGTGAAAAAAGCAAGGTTCTACATTTAGGCAAGAAAAACCAAATGCACAAGTACAGCATAGGTGGCACCTTGCTCAATAGTAGTAACTGTGAGAGGGACCTCGGAGTCCTAGTGGACAATCATCTAAATAGGAGCCAGCAGTGTGCTGCAGCTGCCAAAAAGGCCAACACTGTGCTAGGCTGCATTAACAGAGGGATAGAATCAAGATCATGTGAAGTGTTAATACCACTTTACAATGCCTTGGTAAGGCCACACTTGGAATACTGCATCCAGTTTTGGTCACCAAGATGTAAAAAAGATGTTGAGACTTTAGAAAGAGTACAGAGAAGACCAACAAAGATGATTAGGGGACTGGAGGCTAAAGCATATAAGGAACAGTTGCTGGAATTGGGTATGTCTAGTTTAATGAAGAGAAGGACGAGGGGGGACATGATAGCAGTGTTCCAATATCTCAGGGGTTGCCATAAAGAAGAGGGAGTCAAGCTATTTTCCAAAGCGCCTGGAGGCAGGACAAGAAGCAACGGGTGGAAACTAATCAAGGAGAAAAGCAATCTAGAACTAAGGAGAAACTTCCTGACAGTGAGAACCATTAACCAGTGGAACCATTAACCAGTGGAGCATTCACCTCCAGAAGCGGTGAATGCTCCAACACTGGAAGTTTTTAAGAAGAGACTGGACAGCCATTTGTCCGAAATGGTATAGGTTTCCTGCCTGAGCAGGGGGTTGGACTAGATGACCTTCAAGATCCCTTCCAACTTTACTATTATTATTATTATTATTATTATTATTATTATTATTATTATTATTATTATTATTATTATTATTATTATTATTATTATTATTATTATTATTATTATTATTATTATTATTATTATTATTATTATTACTCAGTCTCTAAAAGATTCGCCACCAGTGGCCTATACGATACTGGACCAGGCTGGACTATCTGACCATCTACTTCCCATCTGCCCATACAGTAAGATCTGACAGGGTTAGTATGCTTAAGGTTCCTTCATTTAGGCAATGTTGAACTGGTGAGACCAAGAAAATATGTCTCCTTTGTTGCTGCTCCCATTCTTTAGAAAAGCTTCCTCTCCGAGATTTGGTTGACTCTTACTCTGCCTGCCTTTCAAAAAGCATTAAAGACCCGTTTTTTTAATTCAAGCATCAGATGGGAGAAATAAGACACATTGGATGAGGATTCCCCCCACCCAGCATTTGTTTTTATATGTAGTTGTTTTAGACTATACATTTATGCTTTACTATGTGCTTTTTAAATTATTGCTACTTATTTTGATCTATACTGTCCTGTCATATTTGAATATAGCAGCAATATAAATTAATCAAATAAACAACTGCACCTTGCCTAGGAAAATATTATATATTTCCCTTTCTTTTTTTCAGTGCTGGTACCTCATGGTCTCCTAAGAATTAAATTTCCAACCTACAATTTGCTGACTACAATATAATTCAGACTTTATCTCTTTAGAAATGCACATGTAAAAAGTGTATTGTATTAATAAATAAATTCTGGTGATCATAATTCATTCACTAATGATAGTTATTGTGTCTCGAAGGCCCCAACAGACCAATAAAAAACAGTAGAGTATTTTAAAGGTAATTTGTTCCTAGAGTGATTCCTTTCTTTTGTCCTTGTCACTGATAATCTTTAATGTCATTTTGTGGTTGGATTATTGAACACACTCTGCATGTTCTACTATAGAAGAGGATTCAGAAGCTACAGTTGGTGCAGAGTACAGGGGCACCGTCAGCTTTTGGGGCCCATGTGACACCACTGTTTCAAGAGCTGCACTGGCTACTGCCAATTCAAGGTGTTGATTATTACCTTTAAAGCCCTTCCTAGCATTGCTCCAGGTTACTTGAGGAATCACCCTCCCATGCTGGCAGAGGAGGCATGCAGAAGGGAATTCCGGTTGGCGGGGTCCAGGAAAAGAGCCATTGCTCCTGCCCTTTAGAAAATATTGCCCCAGGGTGAGATCGGTTCCCACTCTCCTAATCTTCCGCAAGAGCTTGAAGACCTACTTCTTCCAGATGGCCTGGGGTCCTGGAAGAACATCATGATGGAAGTGGTTGATAGATTAATAACAGATCACCCCTTTCTCCCATTCAGCTTATTCCCCCCCATCGTTTAGCTTTATTTATAGCTGATAATTTGTATTTTTATAATGTTTATTCTTATTGTACACATAGTATTGCATTGTTTTATTATTTTTTAACATTGTAAGCCATCCGTTGTGGTTGAGATGAATGGCAAATCAATTCAATCAATCAATCAGGCACTACCACCAATTGGAAATCTCTAATGCAAAGTTTTTCTAACAGAAACATACAATTTGACCAAAGTACCTAAACATTTGCATATTAAGCTAAATAATTTAATAGCTAGGATTTCCACTCACCTGAGTATTTGGATAAATATGTAGCCATTTTACTATACATGAATGATGTGTAGGCAACCTACTGCACTATATACTGAAAGAGTACTAAAGGCCATTATTGTGCAGAGTGCTTCATCAAAAATGCAGACACATTCAGAAAAAAAAATCTTGGTTTTGTGAAATATATGTATATTCCATGATATTACGTCAAAGTTATTATAATGAATACAATCAAATATACTCTGAATCAAGCAGATTATTTATGTCAAACGCAGGAAATCAGGAGTCCAGGCAGTTGAAAAGAATATAGGTTTACTGTATACTAATGCTCTTTACAAAAATCTGTACTACTAATGGTCAAAACAAGTTGATAGTAGAGAAGGGTCATAGAATTCAAGGTGGGTTAGACTTAGATCTCGAGGGCACAAAGGCATTCAAGATTGATGCTTGACTCCTCCCTAATCATTTCTACATATGTATGTATGTATATATGTACGTATGTATGTATAAAACTCTTTTATATTATATAATTATATATATAATTATATCTCTCTATCTCTGTCTATATATCTCTATACAACTTATGTATAATATAATAATATAATATAAAAGAGTTCTGGGAAAGTTGAATGAATGGAACTTACCTTTCTAAAAGATGGGATAGTATGACACTTTCTTAAAATCTCATTTCTAAGATCCGCCATACTATTATCAAAAGGAATTGCAAATCAGTTTTTTACTTGATAGGTCATACCTAGAAACATATTTAAAGGTGAGCAAATTTTGGGTACAAGCCAAGAATGAAAGAAAAAAAAATGTTGACGAAAGATGGATGCAAAGTAGCTTTCTTAATTTCTTTTTTATTGTGAACATGAAATAAACTCTACAATTTGTTTTTAACTTTAGAGTTTGGGTTAGTTTATGTTAATTTATATTATCACGTGTAGGTTTTATTCTTTGATTGTACCAAGTTACTAAATGAAGTCAACCGATCTTTACTGCTGAATATGTAATGTGGTATCTTTACACTCTTAATTTTTCAAAACGAACAGTCACATCTTCATCGTTTGTGGCAATTGTCAAGATTAAAAACTACATTGTGTTTTACTGAGAATTGTACTAAAATGGTTTCAATCATCCAGTTTTCTTCATAAACTACAAAGAAAATGTGTTAAATTATGTTTGCCTTTCTAGATACTTACATTTCAAATTGGAAAACTTTTTTTCATAAAGAGAACAGCCCATTCTTATCCCAAGATATTATTTAGTGAAACATCTGAAAAGAACATTCTAGAGTTTCTATGGAGATTCTCATCATCTAGGTCAGGGGTAGGCAATCTTGGCTCTTTTATGACTCGTGGACTTCAACTCCCAGAATCCCTGAGCCAGCATGATTGTCCTAAATATGCTTCCCAAAAGGCACTGGACTTTCTTGGGTTTTTTATCTTTTGAAAACATTTTGCTTCTCATCGAATGTTCTTCAGTCCAGAATTAAAGACACTTTTTGGATAAGAAGCAAAATGTTTTCAAGCAAAAAATAAAGTCCAGGTGACTTTTAAAAAGCATCTTTGGGACACATTCTAGAGTGTTTTTTAAGTACGGTAATGAAAAAGAAAAAAATGTCATTTTCTGTCTTCAGTATAACTCTCCTCAAAAATGAATATAAATCAACAATTTCTAAAGGAAAGTGGAAATGATTGGTGCTTAGAACTCTCAAAGCTTTCAAAATTATGTTGTACAATTTCACTGAAGCAATAAAGATTATTTAGTTGTGCCTTGGGACGAGTATTTCAGTTAGAAAACATACCAATGCTTCTATTTTGTGTACTGATGTTCGTTTGGTTAACATAGATGTTGAAAGGATTAGATGGCACCAAAAGATGAATGTTGAATCAACTTACTGGAATAGATGATCCTTAATATGTTATATAATATTTAAAATATTTGACAATTAAACATTTGAAAAAGAGGTGACTTAAAAAAAACTGGGATACAACTTACAGCCTATCTTTTGTAAAGAAAAGTGTTAATTTTAGTAACTGGGCAACATTAATACTTCTCAATATTTTAACTGTACTTTTCTGTTATAAAGACAAAAAAAATCTCTTAGTCAGGAGCATATCTAGAAAAACATCTATACCATAACCAACTTACAGCTGATCCTGCAGTTCCACAATGATATACTCAAGTTGTTCCTTTTCTATTTTATGGGCCAGATTCATAGATTCTATCTTCTGCTGCAAAGCCTTCTTCTGAGAGATGGATTCAGTCAGCTGAGTCTCTCTGAGTCGTACTAGCTCTTCTAAATAACCCTAGAAACATATATCTTTCATGAACTTTTAGTTTTAAAAGTACTTTGACAACATGTTTGCTTTGATAACGGGGCTGGATGATATATAACATAAAAAAAATAATTCAAATGGACTATATCACTGCTTACATCTTAATTGCAGATATTAAAGTTATTTGCTAGTTACATACATAGTTTCTTTGTCTATTTAAGGCCTAGATAGCATAATGAATAGTATGTATGCACTGATAACCTAACTGTCCTCTTAGGCCTTGGGAGAAGGTGATCATTGCTCTTATTTTATTGTTCATTGTGTACACTGTAAGCCATCCAGAATAATTTGCAAACAGGTAGCATTTAAATTTCAAGAAATAAATGGGAGGGATGCTTACTTTCCCTCTCAGTTTAAAGTCAAGAATATCAGTTATAGAAAACTAAAGCAGAACTGAAAATAAGGCATAACAGCATTTACAACTGAGAGAAAGACTGAATGACTTTACAGATGCCCATCTAAAACCTTATTGTAAGAATATTATTATCACTTTCCAGTCTTTAGCATGAGTTAATTAACAAGCTTACTGATAGAGGTTCAAAAATGCCAAAGAACAGAAAATAGTAGAGATCTGCAACTATCCCTCAGAAATTGTCTATAGTGTTGAAATATAGTGTCCCTGTAGAACAAATCCAACTATCTTTGAGAATAGAAGTCTCACTAGAGGGTAAAAAAAGTGAAGCACACTGAGTAGGAAAAACTTAAATCAAGACTTTTGGTATATTTTATAAACTAGAAAAAGAATACCACTTTAGGGAGAAATTAAATTGCTGCATTGTGATAAATAATTATGACTTTTACTGTATTCTGTCTATATATATGTAATAAAAACTGAGATACTTCATATTTCCCGTATACATGTCTCTTTCATATATCACAAAGGCATGGTTTTAAAAGCACAATACAAATTTGCAAGATAGAGCATAATTTTTTATCTCTGCTATCAATGATTAAAGACTTTACTGAAAAATAAATTCCGCAAGTTTTGCTTGCTGTACTTTTTCTTGCTTTCAGAGCAAGAGGTAGAATTTGAATTTGAAAAAGAAAAAGATGGAAGAAAAAGAACAACTGAGGTTTCCTCTGCCAGGTTTCCTCAGCTTCAATAGATGCAATAAGTTAAGGAATATTATCTGACCAAGAAGCAAGTCTTGTGCGGCCAAAAACAGTTTTTCTATTACCAGAACTATAGCTAACTAATAAATACATAAAATAAATAATATTTTTTATTTTTAAGAATATTTTAACATTAAATCTTTTAATTAATGTTATTGTAATAATTGTAATATACCAAATATTTTCAGCCACTTTATCTCAATTAATGTTTACCTTTTGTTCCAGAGTAAGAAGGTATTTCTGTTCAACCCGTTTACACTTGTTGTACCAGCTGTTCTCATCCATGTTGAAAGGAGGACCAATGTTTTCTGGAGTACTGCTTTCACTACCACTACTGCCCAGTGTTCTTAGCTCTTCCTCATCACTACTGATGCTGTCAGAACTGAGAAATCAAACTCAAAAGCTAAGAACAATAACTTACAAAATTTAAATGGAAAAAACTGAATTATTCAAATTGCTGGTTCTTAGGTAAGAGATGTGTCTTATAATCATGAATCTGCAAAAATTATTCTAGAATCTAAAAACAAAAGTTAACGTATCATCCATTCGTTAAGCCTTTCCTCACTGCGCTATCTACTTCTTCATGATCAGTAGAAATTTTTTCTCCCTATTGTTGAGCCCAATTCTGCCTCTATTACTCCTGTTTCTAGTAACTGCTATCAGGCAGATTATACAAAATCTAACACATTATACATACCTTCCAGTACTCTTAAGATACTGTGTTGAAAGAAAAAAGAGAAATACTACTTTAATCCCAGTATAGCTAAAGATGGTTTAAGCTTGTTCACATATTTGTGCCATATAGGTGTAAAGTGTAAGGACATGATTCTATGATCCAGAACAGATTCTCATATTGTGCAGATACTGGATGCTTCCCTTTACATAGAACTTGTATATAATTACCACTTCCCATATCTTCTTTCATTATATCTATGATCAATGTATCACTTTTCTTTCTAACTTCTGTCAACTTGTCTACTATATTAAACTAAGCATGTTTAGCAGTTTTAATTCAGGTAAAGTTGGGTTCCATTACGATTCAAGCAAAGCTTGCTCTTTTTGTATGTAAAAGATATATATCCTAAAATAAATCAAGTTTTTTTATCCATTTTAGCTTAGTAGCTCAGGTAAATATTTTCTTCTATAGTAATTCAAGTAAAGTAAGGAAAACATATTTATGTGATCATGAAATAAGAGAAATGGAAGATAGAGAAAGAGCTCTAACAGATTTGCCTGCATACATATTAAGGGAGAAGCACTCTATAATCATACACAACACATGCTGGTCTTACAGTGTTTTCTTGCATGCGGTTTATCCTTGCAAAGAATGTTTCTTGTCTATCTACAGAATTGGTGAAAAAAGCTAATTTACACTTATATTTATAATAAATACAAGGGCCACAGGGAAATGACTATAAGGAGGCAGTCCTTCAACCACTGTGTTCTATGGCTGGCCACGAGAAAATAATTCATTTGTGATACATGTCATATTCCAATAAAAAACATTTTCAATGGCATTTGGAACTCCTCTTTCATTCTTTCCCTTCCCAGTAGAAAGTATCATGAACTATTGAGAACAATATGTGAAATAAAAATAATACGAAAATATATTATAAGAAAATTTTAAAGCACAGACTAAACAGATACCTTTGGGTAAATTTCAGATATGGTGTATAATCTATTACAGCTGGATAGTTGCCATCCAAAGCTTCACCTTTGAGGCAGAAGCTGACATAGAATGAGAAATCAGAAATTAAGAACATTAAAACATATTGGTATTGAATAATCTCAGCACATAATTCATTTTTTCACATAATCACCAATGCAAAAGATATGTAAGAACAAGAACAAGATGAGAAAATTCAACTTTAAATGTAGATTCTTATATATCCACCATTTCACCAGCAATCAACATGTCATTCTGTGGTTTTTAAAGAACACTTTTTCCAAGTATTACTATTATATGATTTTATATGCACTGAAGCAGAATTCATACAAAGTTTTGAGGAATGCAAAAGGATCTATTTGATCTTACAATTTTTGTAGATAAAATCAAAGAGAAATGACAACAAAGTGGTCACTCCTTATCACTAAGTAGCCACAGCATATATAAAACAAAGTGCCTTTTAATCTCAGATTGAAATCTTCATACAGAATAATTTTAAAATGTAATTATAATATATAATGCAGCTTTACATTAATAAGCCTTGGGTGAGATCTAGAAAGATAAGCAGGATCAGAATTGATCAATGATGGACAGGAGACAATCAGGAAATACCAGAACTATAGGTTAGATGTAGAAATAATTAACAAAATTCTAGAAAAAATAAATGGACAACTAATTTTGTGATATTGCCCAGAATAAAGCATGGATGTGTCTATATCATCATAAGCAGTCAAGCTTAACTTGCAGAAAAATTTACTTCTATCAAATAAATAAAAAATGACATTTTGACAAAACCTATGAGTTAATTGAAAATTAACTACCTTTTACTAAATAAAATTATGATTTAATTTCACTTTCACAAGAATGCATACCTGAAATCAATAGCATTGAGACCGAGCAGCATACCAGCTAGCATGTTTGCTTCTTCTCCCAATACAATTGCTCCATCTTCATAGAATCTTCTAGAAAAATATTAAATTCTAACTATTATATTCTCAATTATTTAAATAACATGCCAATTACTCAAATTATTGATGACAGTTAATGCCAACAGCTACATTTTAATTTATATTGGTAAGAAAACTATTAATTTGTACAGTAATTTAAATGACCTGTTCTACTTATACATATAAAGGATACTATGCAAGTGTTTGGATTTGATGTATTTATGGGCCTATTTGTAAATAACAAATTATTCAGAATAAAGACGTCTGCATATTTTTATGATAAAACTTAACCATTACATACTTTTTTGAAAATATCAGGCTGCTACTGGGATAGAAAAGAACTATTTTTAAAACCGTAACTAAAAAAAATATTTTTAGATATTGTTATTCAGAGCATAAGAACAGTGCTGCTTGATCAGGCCAATAGCCATCTTAGTGTTGCAGTAGTGGGCCTTATTCAGAATGACAAGGTGGAAGCTTACCGCAAGGAGGTTGAGGGGTTGGTGAACTGGTGTAAGGAAAACAGCCTAGTTTTAAATACCAGAAAAACCAAAGAGATCATTGTTGATTTCAGAAAAGGCAGGCACAGCGACACTTCTCTGTGCATTAATGATTCACCTGTGGAGATGGTTACCAGCATCAAATTCTTGGGTGTGCAGCTAAAGAGTAGGCTGACTTGGTCACTCAACAGCGAGAAACTGGTGAAGTGGGCACAGCAGCGCCTGCATTTTCTGCGTCGCATGAGAAAAGCACATCTTCCTTCCCCTGTCCTGACCACTTTCTACAGGGGGACAATCGAGAGCATCCTGTCATACAGCATCACGGTCTGGTTTGGAGGCATCACTGCTTCAGGCGGTGCAGAGAGTGGTGAGAATGGCCGAAAAGATCATTGGCAGTTCCCTCCCATCCAGGACATAGCACGGAAGCGTTGTTTGAGCAGGGTCCACAAGATTGTTTGGGACACTACACATCCTCTTCACGACCTGTTTTCCTTGTTACCTTCTGGGAGGAGGCTTCGTGGTATCCGTAGCAGAACATCCAGATTCAGCCATAGTTTCATCCCATATAGCATTAACCTTGTGAACTCTCAAGCTTCCCCCTTCCATTATATATTCAAGATGGACAATATTTAATATTTATTTGCTACGTATATGTAGGGATGTGGGTCTGTACATATGTTGTTCATAGTATGTTTAGGTGTGTGTCATGTATGTGTTTCACTTTGAGAGTGGGCAACTAAATTTCATTTTTGATGTGTGCCCTTGTGCCCACAGTAAAAAAAACGACAATAAAGGTTATCTTATCTTATCTCTTATTTTCCTTTTCACATAAGCCTACAGATGCCTCTATAGTTGCTTGTGGAAAGCGACATCTCTCCCACCATTATTCACTGCCACTGGTATTGGAAGTCCAAACAGGGAGTTTTCAAGACCAATAAGCTTGATAACCGTGTTCTCCATGAATTAATCTACTTCCATTTTAAAGTCATTATATTTGGTAGTAACATCATGTCTTGTGATAATGAATTCTACACATTCATTTTGTGATCTATAAAGAAGTGTTTGCTTTTGTCTCTTTTCTAATAGCTTCACTGGATGGCTTTTTGTTCTACTACTTAGAAAGGGAAAAAAACGTTTTCCTGTCTACTTTCTCCTTACCATTATGCTGAAATTGTTGAGTTCGTGGAACATAAAGTAATTCATATTTGTTAAAAATATTTAACAAAGGCTTTAAAGTGCTACTGGCTTTCTGGACATTTATGTTTAAATCTCCCAATTTAGGATATATGTTTGATTGTTTAACTTAAGGAATCATTTATTCATTCTAATTTCTTGTACAAAAACAGGATTAGATAGTAGCATCCAAGAATCTGATGATTTCAACAAAATTACAGAATAAATGTTTCAGTGTAACCTTTACACTTTACATAAATGTACTATATGCAATAATACAAATATAAAAAGGGACAAAGATTGCATAACGAATCATGTTTCTCTTGAAAGCCAACAGTCATAAGTAAATATACCATCAAGTGCAATGACAAAATATTTTAAATAACATACGAAGGTTTAATCCTGTATATAAATACGTACGTTTTCACTTTCCTTCCTTCCATGCAAGTTATCATTTCCTGACTAAATTTTAAATAATAGTTGTAAAGTACCATAGAAAACTTAAAATCTACTTTATTTAAAAAAATATTGAATACCTGGTTGTTTTGAAGTCTCTCAAAGCTGCCGAAATATATTCAGACAAGTGTTTTTCCATAAGTGCTACTCTAATCCAAGCCCTTCCCTGAAATTCAAAAGTCATGATATAAATATTATTAAACAGAAATCTGGTCCAGTCATTCAATCTCTGAAACCTAAACAGAACAACAAAGTTATACTTCATCCTCCTCTTATTTATTCATATAGAGTCACAATTGCTTGACTTTTATTGTATTTGCCAAATTATTTGTTTACTTTTATATAGATTTCTATATAGAAGTATGTATAAAAATATATTCTGTATAGAAAATATATTCACATATCTATTTCAAATCAGGCAAATGGAACAACTTGCCTCTAGAAGTTGTGGGTGCTCCAAAATTGGAAGTTTTTATGAAAAGATTGGACAATCATTTGTCTGAAATGGTATAGGGCAGTGGTGGCGAACCTATGGCACGCGTGCCAGAGGCGGCACTCAGAGCCCTCTCTGTGGGCATGCGCGCCTTGCCCCGGAGAGGGCAACCGTCCCTCTTCAACCAGCCACCCGCTAACTGGCCGAGGTCCCACATGGCCGGATGCATCCCAGCACCCATGCGCTTGCTGGCCTCTATGTGCAGGGGCCGATGGTGTCAGGCAGCAGCTGCCCCAGCCCCTGCCTCACCTTTCCCTGTGACAATGGCACCCCCGCCATGCCTTGCTTTGCCTTGTCTCACCCTGCAAGACGAGCCTCCTGCCCACCGCCCCACCTGCCAGAGACCCCCTGGATCTCCCCCAACCCTGCCCAGCCCCCACAGACATCCCTCCCCACGAGCAACATCGAGGTGATCACACCCACATTGGCCACACCCACCCAATCTGCCATGACCACCACAGCCACACCCATCCAGTGGGCCACACCCACCTGGCACCAGGCGATAAATAAGTGGGTTTTGGGTTGCAGTTTGGGCACTCGATCTCTAAAAGGTTCACCATCACTGGTATAGGGTTTCCTGCTTGAGCAGGAGGTTGGACTAGAAAAATGTCCCTTCCAATTCTGTTATTCTATTATTCTGTCATTCTGAGGCAGATATTTGAATGAAATATTAGAATAGATTGTATCATTCAGAGAATAGAGAACACATTTTAAAACTTATTTTTATGTTTTATTTCATTATACAACTAACAAGAAAAATATAGACATATTAACATAATGTATTATCAAAATTAATAATCATAATAATAAAAAAGAAAAGTGGAGGTGGGGAAATCAAAAATATAACACATACCCTTAATCAAACTGGTCAAAAGTCTTCACTGAACCTTTCTTTTAAAAAAACGCTAATTAACTTTTTTCAGGAATTATTATATTTTTATCTTTTTTCATGTTCATATTCTGCATTTAAAATTCTTGGGGGGAAATCCTAAATGTAGCAAAATGGGTAATAGAATGTTTGTCATATTAGTATTTCAAGCAATTCTTCATAAAAGCTCACTGCATGTGAAGTTGTTCATCAAGTTGTCTCCATAGTCATGTCTTTGAAATGGCTCCAATTTTTTCAAGATTAAAATATCTTGAACTAAGAATAGTTCTAACTATTGTATTTGAACAAACTTTTAAGCAAATAAGAACTAGATGACAAATATTCTATTTATATATTTTATCCACATGATTTTCAAAGTATCTGTAAATATATTTTTGCATTTCAAATATTTACAAATATATTTACTTTAACTTGTTAAACAAAAGACCTTCTGCTACACTCCTTTCTGCCAGTATCTATTCAGGTTATACATTCTTCCTAATATTTGTGAAATTATAAATGCTCATTCATATCTAACATTACCAGAAGCTCATATAAATTACAGTTCCAGTTTATATTTATTCATTTTAGTGATCTGAATAAATTCAATTACATAGCACTGTAAACCAGGGCTGTGTTCACAGTCCCTCATTACAGCAGTAATAATAAGCTATTTTTTTTTGTTTTAACCTGAACACCACTAGCTTTTCTATTGTTCATTACTGCAAATGGAACCATACTTTATTTTGACATTTCTTAAAGTTTTATTCTTGTAACTTTCGTCAGATGATCAAAAATGGAAAAATTGTACTTAAATTCCTTGAGTCTGATCACACTTGGCCAATAAAGAATTCTATTCTATTCTATTCTATTCTATTCTATTCTATTCTATTCTATTCTATTCTGAACAATACAAAATACATAGCAAGAGGAATGTTATAATTCTCACCCTAGCTCTTGAAGAGGCAACATTTTCCATATTCTCAATGCTACAGATGCAATTATATGAAATCTTGCGACAAGCCACCTTAATATAATCCCAGAAAGTTCGAGGGCTTTCATACCCAAACCAAGTGATTTGACCTAAAAAATCAGGGAATAGAAAGAGATTAATCACTAAAATATAGTGTGCCTATGATAAAATATTTATAAATGATATGCTGTGATTCTTTGATGAGTTATAAAAAAACTAGATGTATAAAACAACTACCTTTAAACAACATGGAAATCTCCAACTTTGGGGGATTAATAAGAATTTAGAATTTTGAAATTATGATAAACCACTCTTAACAAATGGAATATTGTGGGAACACCAGCCATGTACAAGAAAGTGAATTGTTAGACTGCCACATTCCTCAAGATTCTGATTTAGTTTTGATTCGCTTGTGGGCACACTACTAAACAGAGCATTAATCTATAGCTTACTATTATTTTTATTTTCTAATAATCTTTCAAAACTTCAGTTTGCAACCTAAATATGTTCAGCTGGCAATAGAATTTTAACTTCAATATAAAGACTAATTGAAAATCCTAGAATCTCAAAACTTATTTATAATACAGATATAATAATTACACCAACCTAAATCTCATTATATTTACAAAAATAAAGTATATTCTAGAAGATGATCTCTTCCACAAAACATGTAAAATCAGATTTTATGTACCTTTGAGCCGATGGCTTAGAATTTGTTCCAAAATAGCTGCAAAATTATTGAATTCAGGATAAGAATCATCAATAGTTTCAAAGCATGAACGGTCAATCAGTGTCTTGATAGAAAACCTACAAAAATTAGCATAATTTATATATATATATTTATATATATATATATATACACACACACACATACATAAACTTTGGAGAATTTATATACAAATACATATATTTATATATATATAAAATACAAACAAAATATATATTAAAAAAAAGGTCGGGGATAAAGTGGATAAAGATGAAAAGTGACACATTTATAAGAAAGGTGACCTATGATTTTTCAAGTACAGAAATGATAATAAAATACAACAATCTCTAAGTTTAAATGTTTTAAGTATAAACATTAAATAGTCGTATTTAATATTTAAAAAACGCAATATTCATGTATTTTTAGTTTTAGTTGAACTAATCTAATACTAATACATCAAAACATCAAAAATCTCAGTGGTCAGTTTCTAAAAACAAACGGGTCAAGATTAAACAAAAGTGAAGATTATTTTTTTGCATTGTTGTAATAAGATTGTTTTTGCCCTATTGTCAGCTAAAATGTATTTTCAGAGCTGTATAATTTTTCATTAAAATATTTACACTACTGTAAAGATGCTAGTTTATGAAATGTTTTAAGCTAGAATTGTTTGAAATTAAAGCTTTTCATCATATTGATTGGAAATATGATTAGGTTAGTCTCGGTACCAAATAATTTCCAATGATATATAAGAGTAGTTTGATTCCTATAGAACTTACAGTATTTCTATTCTTTATTTCATTCATAATCTATAATACTGACTTTTATTTTATCATAATAAAAAAAATGTAGCATTTAATGAAAATAAGAATGAATGAAAGGGGCGTTGTCTTACCTGAACGCCTTTTCTCAGCATGATGATGGAGAATCCACGAATGGGTTTAGACTGTCTTCCTGCCCAATTAGACTAAGTCTGACAAAGTAGCCACGCCTCCTGCTGGGTCCTGTGCTTCCCAGACACGACGAAGGCGAAGCTATTGATGATAGTCCGATGTGTTGGCTCCCCTACCCTTAACACAGGCCCTGACGGACCTAAAAGGGTGGGTGTGGATTCTCCATCATCATGCTGAGAAAAGGCATTCAGGTAAGACAACGCCCCTTCTCCAGCATAGGGATGGAGAATCCACGAATGGGATATACCAAAGCTACCCTGTCCCTATGGGAGGGAATCGGTCTGGGCCTGTCCCACTTAATGGCATCACTTGCCTCACGAATGGGGAAGATGAGGACCAGGTTGCCGCCCTACAAATATCCCCAATGGATGCCTGTGATGCCCACGCTGCTGATGTTACAGCGCTGCGGGTGGAGTGAGCGGTGATATGGCTTGGAGCTGACAGGGAATGCGACTGGTACGCTCTTGCAATGCATGCTTTGATGCACCTGCCTATCATTGAAGATGAGACCTTCTGTCCCATGGAAGAAGGTTGGAAGGAAATAAAGAGCGCTTCCGATTTGCAAAAGGCTGAAGTCCGCTTGAGGTAATGGCACAATGCCTTTCAAACATCCAAGGTGTGCCATTGACACTCCAACGCGTGGGATGGGCGAGGACACAAATTTGGGAGAATCACCTCCTGTGATCTGTGGAACAAAGAATTTACCTTCGGTATGAAGGAGGGATCCAGTCGGAGGATCACCCTGTCATTGTAAAAAACCCATAGATCCTCTCTGACAGAGAGAGCGGCTAGTTCCGAGATGCGTCTGGCCGACGTGATGGCTATGAGGAAGGCTATCTTCATGGTTAAAAACCGTAGTGAACATGTCTTGATGGGCTCAATCGGTGGTGAGGTTAGGGCTTGCAAGACCCGCAGGAGTTCTCAAGAGGGATAATGATGAACCATGGGTGGCCTGGTGTTATTCACGCTCTTGATAAAGGACCGGATCATCGGGTGCTGAGCCAATGGCATTGAATTGTCACATGTAAGCACCATGGATAGAGCCGCCACCTACCTGCGGATGGTATTGGGTGCCAAACCTTTGTTGAGCCCCTCCAGTAAATACTCAAGGATTTTCGAGATGGTGATGGTTGATAGACCGAGGTGGTTCCTTGTGCACCAGTGGCAAAAGTTCTTCCACGAGGAGTCACAGATCCTGTTGGTTGAGGGACGTCTTGCGGCCTGGATCATGGAGATAACGCCCGCCGGGTAGGACTCTTATGTCAGGAGCCGCCGTTCAAGTGCCAGGCAGCTAACTGGAGCCATTGAGGGTCCGGGTGCTGAAGGGACCCTGGGTGAGTGCCACACTATCTGGAGGAATCCTCCACTGCAGAGAGATGAAAAGGCTCACAAGGTCGGCAAACCACGGTTGTCTCGGCCAGTGTGGAGCAAGTAATATCACCTCTGCCCATTCTTGTAGTATCTTCCGGATAACGGCCTGGAGCAAAGGGAGAGGGGGAAAGGCATAGAGCAGGCCCTTGAGCCATGAACTGCGGAGGGCATCCGCCTGCTCCGCCCCTGGAGATGGGAACTGGGAGAAAAACCTTGGGAACTGGGCATTCGACGGGGAGGCAAACAGGTCCAACACTGGGAGTCCGAACCTCTCCAGGATCTCCCTGAATAGATCGGGATGCAGGCGCCACTCTGAGTGGTCCACTGTCGACCTGCTCAAGGAATCCGTCTGCTGGTTTGCCTCTCCTGAGATGTGCTCTGCTTTGAGGGAGGAGAGGTTGGTTTCTGCCCAAGAATTCAGCAGCTGGGTCTCGGTCATGAGGGACCTGGACCGAGTACCCACCTGCCGGTTCACATGGGGTTTCGCTGCCACATTGTCTGTGAGCACCAGGACAGGTTGTCCCGCCACCCTGTCGCTGACAAGACACAGTGCAAGGTGTATGGCCCTGAGCTCTAGCCAGTTTATGTTGTGTTTGAGGTCCGATTGTGACCATCGGCCCTGTGAATGTAGGTGTGCCCCCCAGCCGAACAGACTGGCATCCGTTGTTAGGGTAAATCTGGCTGGTTCCTTGAATAAGGAGCCTTTGGCTACTGCTGGGGAGGTCCACAACTGAAGGGACTCTAGGGTTTGAGGGGGAACAATTACCCTCTTGTTGGAGGAGCTGGTGCCCTGTCTCTTAAATGGGAGTAGGAACCATTGAAGGGTTCTGGTGTATAGTCTGGCCCATGGCACTATCCCCATACAGGAAACCATCTTTCCTAACAGTTGGGAAAGTGTGGCCAGTGTGGCCACATGCTCCCTTTGTACCTGTCTGATCAGGATCTGGATGCTTTTCTGACGTTCCGGCGACAGGTAGACCTTGCAGAGGTCGGTGTCTATGACCGCACCTAGGTAAAGGAGGCGGGTTGAAGGTTCTGTCTTGCTCTTTTGAAAATTGACCGAGAACCCATGGTCTTGAAGGGTCCTGATGGACAAGGCCAGGTCTAACCGGGCCCTCTGCAAGGAGGTGGACTGGATGAGGATGTCGTCCAGGTAACATTGGATTCGTACTGGAATCAGTCTTAGGTGAGCGGCCAGGGCTGCCAGTATCTTGGTAAATACTCTTGGAGTGGACAAGAGGCCAAATGGTAGAGCCTTGTACTGGTAACGATGGTTCGCATAACAGAACCTGAGGAACCATCGATGGTCAGGGAGGATGGGTACATGAAGATACGCCTTCGTGGGGTCTATAGACATTAAGAGATTGCACCCTCTGATGCTGGCCAGAATGGATTGAAATGTCTGCATCTTGAACCTTTTGTAGACAAGATGAGAGTTTAATCCCTTTAGGTGTAGTATTGCTCTCCATGTTCCTGAGGCCTTTGGCACAACAAATAGGATGGAGTAGAACCCCCTTCCCAGTTGACCAGCCGGCACTGGCTCTATGACAAGGCTTTTTCAACCAGTGGTACAGGTACCACCTGTGGTACATTGACACTGGCAGGTGGTACGCGACCATCCTAGAAAAGTGGTAGCGGGGGAGGGGAATGAGCTGAACTGGTGGCAGCACTGCACAAGCCTGAGCGAGAGACGGCTGGAGCTGCAGGGCTGTCAGGGCTCAGCAGAAGCACCAGGATCAGTGCCGCTTTCCAGCTGATAGGCACTTCTTCGGGACTGTCAAGGTTCAGTGGAAGTGCCAGGATCAGCGCCAGGCTCCAGCTGGAGCTTGGCACTGATCCTGGTGCTTCCGCTGAGCCCAGAAGAAGCACTGATCAGCTGGAATGTTGCAGCATCTCCAGGGTCTTGTGATTTACATTCAGATGCTTGGCAACTGGTTCATATTTATGACGGTCACAGTGTCCCAGGGTCATGTGAAGTGACCAAAACCTGCTGCAATCACCCAGCAGATGGGGGAATAAAAACTAAACACCCCCCACCCCACCCCCGCTGCCAATCCTTAACAGAAATGCTCACAACAATGAAAACCTCGGATAGGAGGAAGAGCGCCGCCAGGCAGGATGGCAGGCAGGCAGGCAGGTATCTTGCTCGGCTGTGGCTTGGGGGACACTTTTTTCAGTGCCATTGTAACTTCGAACAGTCACTAAGTGAACTGTTGTAAGTCAAGGACTACCTGTACTTTATCACTTTTTTCCTCTTTTTTTTTTTGGTCATCAAGTTTTTGACACCTTGCTAGGCGACTGGTGGTACTCGGATGTTGCCATATCCTAAAAGTGGTACAATGGGTGAAAAGGTTGAAAAGCCCTGCTCTACGACTCTGATTTCCAGAAGGTGATGAATGGCTTCGCTCATGAGTCTTATCTTGCCCGGGTTGCTGGGAGCTGGGCAAGAAATGAATCGTTCTGGGGGATGGGAGGCAAACTCGAGGGGAAGGCCGTACTTGATTGTGCTGAGCACCCAGGTGTCTGCGGTGGTGGCCTCTCATTCACAAATGAAGGTGAGTTTGCCACCTATGGGGAAGACCGTCCTGGAATCACTTGTTCCTTCTGAAGGGACGGCCTCCCGTGCCTTGAAAGGGCCACTTGGCCTGGAATTGTTGTCATGGCCTTGGAGCGGGGCATTCTGATTGGTGGTCAGGTCTGGAGTAGAAAGGGCGAGGAGACTGAGCCCACTCAGATCCTGATCGAAACGGCGGCCTACGTGAGTACGGGTTGGACCGCTTGTCCGCCCTTCTGTTAAGGTGGGCCAACATCTTACGCTTGTCCCTGTTTTCCACCAGGTAAGGGTTGAGCACGTCTCCAAATAATTGCCCGCCTCAATAGGGGGCGGTTGCCAGGTGCCACTTTGATTTTAAGTCCGCTCACCATTGCTTGAGCCATAGGAGCCTGTGACGTTAGAGGCTATGGCTCGGGATGAAAATCTGGCGGCGTGTAGTGATGCGTCCGCCATGTATTTGGATGTGGCCACTAACTTATCCAGATTCTGATGAGCACGAACCTGGTCCGGGGGGATCATGGCTTGGAGCTCTCGGAGCCATATAATGGAAGTCCTGGCAAAGAAGGAGGTGGAAATGGATGCTTTCATCAACCATGCTGAGGCTTGGTGAGACCTGCGTAAGGAAAACTCAGATTTTCAGGCCTCTGCTTTTCAGGCCTCAGCCATGTCTCCTGACACCTTGGAAGAAGAAAAAATTGGTGTTAGTGAATCATCAATGGTCGGAACTTCCAAGAGCGGGGCAACGTTGAATAACTTTTTTGTCCATCCCCCCCAGTGATGGGAGGGTGCCAAGAGTCCCCCATTGCTTTTGAATGGTGTTCAGGAAAAAGGGGGACAAGGGATATGTCTTTCCGTAATCGTGGGCTCTGAGAAGAGGGGCTTTGAATCCTGGCTGGTGGAAGGAACCAGTTGGGGTTCCTGATCAGGGGAAATCTTGGCCAAGGTAGTTGCCTTCAGTAGAAGTGACTTAAACAAGCCTGGGTCGAATGGGCCAATGAAGGGACAGGGGTCCGGAGCAGACACCTCATCTTTGGATAATTGGATGTCCATTGACCCGTATTCCTCTGGAACTGAGTCTCTGCCCTGAGATGAATGATTGGATGAGACAGATTCAGGATACCCCGGGGTTTCAGCCCGGAAGTGCTGAGGAGTCGTGGGAGTCACGAATTCTGACCTGGGCCTCTGGTTGAACGAAGATGCCATGCCCTGGGCAAATGCTTGAGCTAGTAACGCCTGCAGCTGCTCTGGCCGCAGTCCTTGAGGCTCAGTGGAACAAAGGCCAGCCGCTGTGGGTGTGAATGTGGCCTCTGGAACCAATTGAGTCCTGGGTGAAGGGGCCACCCATTGGGGGCTTGTCCCCTGATTGAGAGGTGGGCCTTCTCCCTGTCTGGCCTCACCTACCGGGGACCAGGCCCGTTGAGCTAGGGAGCCAGATGGGGCCAGCTGTGGGTTAAATAATGAACCATTATGTGGGACCGGGGAATCATGGACCATCTCACTGGTATTCAGTTCAGCTAGGTGTCTCCTGATGGCCTCCTTCTCTGCTGCCTTAGAGGGATTCTTACCAGGAACAGCTTTGGCCTTGGCCTTAAGCTTTCCTGCAGCCTCCTACTTTGAGGACTTGGGATTCCCTGGGGCGGGAGTGCCAGGCGCACCCTGCACGATCTGAGGTGCCGCGTTGTCTGCCATCATGACTGAGATCCTTCAGTGTTGCTCTGAGAAGGATCTCGGGATATGGGAGCAGAGCGCTGGTTATGGTTGTGATCCCAAATACTGGAAGAGCCAGTAATTGCTCTAGACCAGGGCTTTTCAACCTTTTCACCCATTGTACCACTTTTAGGATATGGGAACATCCGAGTACCACCAGTCGCCTAGCAAGGTGTCAAAAACTTGATGACCAAAAAAAAAAAAAAAAAAGGAAAAAAGTGATAAAGTACAGGTAGTCCTTGACTTACAACAGTTCGCTTAGTGACTGTTCGAAGTTACAATGGCACTGAAAAAGTGCCCCCCCAAGCCACAGCCGAGCAAGATACCTGCCTGCCTGCCCAGTGGCGCTCTTCCTCCTATCCAAGGTTTTCATTGTGAGCATTTCTGTTGAGCATTGGCAGCGGGGGTGGGGTGGGGGGTGTTTGGTTTTTATTCCCCCCGTCTGCTGGGTGATTGCAGCAGGTTTTGGTCACTTCACATGACCCTGGGACACTGTGACCATCATAAATATGAATCAGTTGCCAAGCATCTGAATGTAAATCACAAGACCCTGGAGATGCTGCAACATTCCAGCTGATCGGCGCTTCTGGGCTCAGCGGAAGCACCAGGATCAGAGCCAAGCTGCAGCTGGAGCCTGGCGCTGATCCTGGCACTTCCACTGAACCTTGACAGTCCCGAAGAAGTGCCTATCAGCTGGAAAGCGGCACTGATCCTGGTGCTTCTGCTGAGCCCTGACAGCCCTGCAGCTCCAGCCATCTCTCGCTCAGGCTTGTGCAGTGCTGCCACCGGTTCAGCTCATTCCCCTCCCCCGCTACCACTTTTCTAGGATGGTCACGTACCACCTGCCAGGTGTCAATGTACCACAGGTAGTACCCGTACCACTGGTTGAAAAGCCTTGCTCTAGACTATGGTGGACGCTGGACCCGTAGGCCTTTCTCACACCAAAATGCTCCTGGTGGCTTTTTATCGATGACTGAGAACATACTGATAGTCAGGCGGACGGGGCGGCCAAAACCACAATTTGGCGAGCGCTGGCACACACGTCCCTTGTTAATGGCAGCAGATCACCCTAGTGATAAGTGCCTGCCCTCCTTTGATGTTATGAGGCTTAGTTATGGCAATTTAATAATACTGATTTAATTAATATTAATTAATTTAATTAATTTAATTATTAAAATTGATTTGATATTGTTAATCTAATACTGGCCTGGCTAGCTGAAGATCAGGCCAACTTGGGACAGATCCTCTGATCTGGACCGAAGGCTAGTGTCTCCGTTGCGGATTCTTGCCAATCAGCTGGTCTCCAGCTGAAGCGGCGAATTTGAAACTACAAAGCTGTGCTGGCCACGTGGTCCAAGATGGCGGCCATGAGCCAAGGGCAGAAACGCAGAGGAGTCCTTAGGGCCGAGGCTCAGCTGGCGAGCCTCCTCCTGTCCGAAGATTAGTGTCCCTGCTGTTGATTCTGCTGATCAGCTGGCTTCCAGCTAAAGTGGCAAGTTTAAAAACAGCCAGGCTGCGACGGCCGCGTAGTCCAAAATGGCGGCCACGCGCCAAAATGGGAGCGCAAGAGTCCTTGGGTCCGAGGTTCCGCTGGCGAGCCTCCTCTGACCCAGATATATCGCCCCTGCCCCTCCTGGTCCCCTGCGGGCATTGGCTAAGAGGAGGCTAACCGTGCGGTCCAAAAAGATGGCGGCCGCGATCGGCACACCAAATGGAACCGCAGCGGCAGCCTGATGCTGGCGTTCAGCCGGTCAATCCTCAGCTGTCTGGCCTTCAGCTGGCTTGGCGAGGGCCTCCATTCCCTGCCGGGAACGCTGAGCCCAGGGCTTTAAATTTGATGAATTTTAGATTAAATTAAATTAAAATCTGGATTGAATTTAGTCCTGATCTGGTTGGGAATAGAAGAACCTGAGCGTTGGGGCAGCGCTGATCCCAGGGCTGGAATTAAGGAAGAGAATCCACGAAGGGGAAAAAAGGAAAGTTACAACTTGTCCAGAAGTCTGATAAGGGAGCCAATCACAATCGTGTCCTGCTGGGCTGAAGACTAAGTCATGTCTGGGAAGCACAGGACCCAGCAGGAGGCGTGGCTACTTTGTCAGACTTAGTCTAATTGGGCAGGAAGACAGTCTAAACCCATTCATGGATTCTCCATCCTCATGCTGGAGAACTCCAGAGACTTTGAATTTTTTGCATCTTCTACTTATTTAACATGCTATATGAAAAATCTATTTCAAATTTAAATAGTTTTTCTAAAGTCACACCTGGCACTGAGACATACTCATGAACAGATATGAATAGGATTGCCCAGTATTTTCCCTATTGGCCTAGGTCTGTGGTGGCGAACCTATGGCACACGTGCCACAGGTGGCACGCAGAGCCCTCTCTGTGGGCACGCGCATCATCGCCCCAGTCCTAGACCTTCAGCTGAGTTTTATAAAATCTTTTTGCTTTAGGCCTCCGCCGCCATGTGCTAAAAAAAAAGGGTTCATTCAATCAATCGATCAATTTCAACTTCTAGTGGGAAAAAAAAGATCTCACAAAGTTGGAATTGATTGATTGAACTTTTTAGTCCCACCCAATCTGCTGTTACCACCGAAGCCACGCCCACCCAATTGGCCACACCCACCCAATGAGCCACGCCCACCCAGCACCCAATACATAAGTGGGTTTTGGGTTGCAGTTTGGGCACTCTTTGCTATGGAAGATATGAAGAGACCCAGCACCTTTAATCTTGAGTGTAATCAAGGATATAATACCTGAAAAGTACTATAGTGGTCAAAGTACCTGCAATTAACCTCATTTTATTTATATTTGTTTATGTCATGCATACAATCTGCAGTTTATTCTATTTCCAAACGACAGGATAACTATTAATTAGGGAAGCTCTATATCAGTGGTTCTCAACCTTTTTAATGCCGTGACCCCAACCGGTCGTAAGTCGAGGACTAAACCGGTCGTAAGTTGAGGACTAAACCGGTCATAAGTCGAGGACTAAACTGGTCGTAAGTCGAGGACTACCCAACCGGTCGCAAGTCGAGGACTTTCCCTGCCCGGGAGCGCTGCGCATGCGTGGTTACGCCCCCTGCACCAGCCGAGGTGTAGCTGGCAAGCGGCAGAGACGGAGCAGGCCGACCACCAGCTGGCCCAGCTCAAGGGAGGTAAGGCACCCGCCGGAAAAGAGGAAAAAAATGGAGGACAAAAAAAATGGCGGACAAAAAAAATGGCGGACAGCCTTGCTTGGCGACCCCCGTGAAATGGTCAATCGACCCCAAATGGGGTCCCGACCCACAGGTTGAGAACCACTGCTCTATATAGTAAGATTACATATTAGGATAATTTTGCACATCTTTCATCAGCATAGAGGAAGAAACAATACCGTATTGTATTAGCCTGACTTCATTTGAAAGTGATAAATTCTTATTTTAAAAAGTAGAAAGATTTAAATTAGACAACAGAACTCTGGGAAGATATATATACTTCAAGAATGAAATATTATACAATATTCTATACAAAATTATCTACAATATGTTAAGTAATGGAGTGGAGTGGAGTCGAATAGACCCTGGAGTCTTCTACTCTCTGCTCAGATAGGAAACCCTATACAATTTCAGATTGTTTGTCCAATCTCTTCTTAAAAACTTCCAATGTTGGAGCATCCACAATTTCTAGAGGCAAGTTGTTCCACTGATTAATTGTTCTGTCAGGAAATGTCTTCATAGTTCTAGGTTGCTTCTCTCCTTGATTAGTTTCCATCCATTGCTTCTTGTCCTGCCTTCAGGTGCTTTGGAGAATAGCTTGACTCCCTCATTTTTGTGGCAACCCCTGAGATATTGGAATACAGCTATCATATCACCCCCTAGTCCTTTTTTCATTAAACTAGACATCCCCAATTCCAGCAACTGGTCTTTATATGTTTTAGCCTCCAGTCCCCTAATCATTTTTGTTGCTCTGGGCAGAGCCTTACATTTTTCACCACTGAATTTCATTTTGTTAGATAGCGTCCAATGTTCAAGTCTGTCAAGATCCTTCTGTTTCTTAAGCGTATCTTCTGGAGTGTTGGCTATTCCTGCCAGCTTGGTGTCATCTGCAAATTTGATGAGTTTCCCATCTATCCCCTCATCCAAATCACTGATGAAGCTGTTGAAGAGTACTGGGCCCAGAATAGAATCTTGGGGTATCCCACTGCATACTTCCCTCCATGTAGATTCAGTTCCATTAAGGACTATATGTTGGGTGCAGTTGGTCAGTCAGTTACTAATCCATCTGGTGGTGATGCTGTCTAATCCACATTTTTCTATCTTATCAAGTAATAAGTTATGGTCTATTTTATCAAATGCCTTACTGAAGTTCAACTAAATTATATCCACAGCATTTCTCTGGTCCACTAATTTTGTCACTTTGTCAAAAAATGCAATAAGATTTGTCTGGCATGATCTGTTTTTGACAAACCCATGCGGGCTTTTGGTTATGACTTTATTTGCCTCTAGGTGTTCACAGATTCATTGCTTGATTATCTTTTCCAGACTCTTCTCAGTTATTGAGGTCAGTCTGATAGATCTGTAGTTTTCTGGATCTATTTTTTTTCTTTTTTGAAATTAACCATGATACTCTTGCTCATCTCAGGATTTATTTATTTACTCCTACTATTTGTATTTTCTTTCTGAAGATATTTTCAATAAGATATTTTCAAGGAAGTATATTAATAAAATAAAAACAAAATTTAAATAATCCAGATTCTTTCCACACAACTAATAGAAATAGATGACCTTATGGGAACAAAGCATAAAGTATTATTTTCATTTGCCCATCTTCTTCCCTTTTCTTTTCCTTCCTTCCTTCCTTCCTTCCTTCCTTCCTTCCTACCTACCTACCTACCTACCCATGTCCTTACCACTTTCTACAGAGGGGCAATCAAGAGTATCCTGTCATACAGCATTACAGTCTGGTCTGGAAGCATCATTGCTTCAGACAGGAAGGCGGTGCAGAGTGGTGAGGATGGCTGAAAAGATTATTGGCAGTTTCCTCCCTTCCATCCAGGACATAGCACATAAGCGTTGCTTGAGCAGGATCTGCAGGATTGTCTGGGACACTACACATCCTCTTCACCTGTTTTCTTTGTTACCTTCTGGGAGGTATCGTATAGTATCTGAAGAAGAACATCCAGATTCAGTCACAGTTTTGTTCCATACAGTATTAACCTTGTGAACTCTAAATCTTCCTCCTTCCGTTATGTATTCAAGATGGACAGTGATTAATATTTATATGTTACTTATATGTAAGGTGTAGGTCTATACATATGTTGCATATGGTATATTTAAATGTGTTACATATGTGTACACTTTGAGAGCAAGCAACTAAATTTCATTTTTAATGTGCCATTGTACCCAAAGTAAAAAATGACAATGT
>NW_015386417.1:644024-649494 GCF_001527695.2 Protobothrops mucrosquamatus
TCGGAGAAAAGGTGGCGGAACTCAAACCTGGCCACGCCCTCATCAAACCCTAGGACCGCCCCTTTAGAGAACAGGAATGCAAGTAAAATTTGGGAGGGGCTATTTCCGGTGTGGGAGGGGCTATTTCCGGTGCGGCCGGCCCGGAAAAAGGTGCCGGAACGCCGTTCCGCCGCGTTCCGGCTGAAAAAAAGCCCTGTATCTATCTATCTATCTATCTATCTATCTATCTACCTACCTACCTACCTACCTACCTACCACCTACCTACCTACCTACCTACCTACCATCTTCCTTCCTTCCTTCCTTCGCTTTCCACAAGGTAAAGGGGAAGGAGAAAGAAGGAGAAATAGCTTAATTTTGTCATACGACAATAAATCATAAAGTGGACTTGAATATGAAATATATTATTGGAAATATCATATAATCTACAAGGATCTCTTATAACAAGTTTCTAAAGCTCGAAGGTAAATTGAGAGCATTCAAAAACTGAAGGAAGATATATTAATTATGCCAGTATTTTATAGCTCTAATTTAAATACTATGTGAATACCATAGATTTCATTTCTACAAATTCCATATACAAACGATCATACCAGATATCTACCAAATTTAACAGAAGTAAGGTTATTAGTAGATTACTTTATCAAAATAAATATGTTTTGGCAAAACAGATATTTTTTTCAGTACTTAGCAGCCAGATAGCAAAATTTTAGGAACAAAAATGGAAGCAACCATATGATATATATAAGAACTGTAGCAATTAACTGTGAGATTACTAGAATATAGTATAGATAAAGTATTTACATACTTCAATGGCTAAAGATTACATACGAATTTGAGACTTAACGTATTTTATTACAGTTGTCAAATAGCAATAGAATCCATTCTTCCTCAACCATATCAAATTTGTACAGTATTAAGGCAACTTAATACTGAAATTTGCTTTTCAACATTTTGGTGTTTTTCCTAAACATAACTTTCTCCTAGCTTTTACCCTAACACTGAAAGAAAGTTTATTATTCTTGCCTAAAGTACATACTGCATAATAATCTACATATTTTATTTCTACGTATCAAAAGCATCATAATGCTAAGTGAACCAGCTAATGGAGTAAAATAAAGCTTTACAAAGAATGTATGCTGTCAGATAAGGCCTTTATTATGCAATCACCATGCCTGGATTTTTTCAGGCAATGCAGGCAATATTATCTTTCATTTTTAACCAGGCATATCTTTTCCATCAATTATTGTATTGTTTCTCTAAAGAAAATCCATTAAACAGGTATAATTGGAATAGATCTGCAATAGCTTTTAAATAGATCTGCAATAGCTTTTAAATAGTACTGTTCTAAAAGGTCTCTGCCTGGAAGCACTCAGGAAATAGTGATAGTAATATTGGGAAAATAGCTGATAAAGAAAATATCCATCACTATGACAAACAGAGCATGATGATGAAAACAAGGGCCTATATATTTTTAGGCTTTCTAGTTAGATGCTATAACATTCATGACATATATCATTGTCACTAGAAACTATGCTATTCATTTTTACCTTCATCACAGAAAGTACTCTGTGCCATCCATTTTGTCTTGATTTAAATGGAGGCTTTTATTTCTCCATCTCAAATAAATGTCAGCCTTACTTTATATAGAAAACAAACCAAGGATGCATCAGCTGTATTTGCATAATATCTTCATAAATGGTTATTTATTCAATCAACTTTTTCAGTTATAAATTGGTTGTATTTGCATCACGCACTAGATTAACAAAATTAACCTGGATTTGTAGAAATCAGGTTACAGTGATGAGAAGTACAGGGCAAATGCTGTTTTTTTCTTAGTAATGGAAATTCATCACCAGTATAATTATTTTTATAATGTTCTACAAAAGCTTAGCCTCTTTTGTGGATTACTACTGGACTCAGGATTTAGCATCCTAGCACACTACAATGGTAACACCTAAGGAATATGGAAACCTAAGCATTATTGGGCCTCATTAATACTAATGGGAGAGCACTAAGGAATCCCACAGTTCTACACTAAAAAGTAATATCATACTGAAAAAAAGCAAAGGCAGGCCACCAGCCCACTGTTGCCAAGAAAACTACATAATTAGATTTAAAGTACAATGGGCTTCGCTACAGACTACTAAGTCAAAAAACCTAATTGAGATATAATTACTTATAGTAAGGCATGAGGCCCTTATTTTTAGTCAGCAGGACATATAGAAAAAAAGATGATTTACTTCAGGAATATTTCTGAAATGACATTTTGAGTATACAAAAACACACAAGAGAAGCAAAACAGAATAAAGTATACGTTAACCAACATGACAAATTCTGGACATAAATCTTACTCCAATGCAAGAAAGTGGCATAAGAATACTTGTCATTTTATCTGTTTTCAGATTTAAGAAGATATAAATGGGAAAGAATTGAAAGGCAGAATGAAGAAAGTGCAGTGGTAAAGAAGAGAAACAAGAAATTCCTTAGAAGAGTATACACAAAAGTTTTATAAAAGTTGGTTACCCCATTAGCATTTTTAACATTTGCAACAACGCTGCTTTCATAGCAGGATGATGAATAACTCCTATGGCAAAAGCTGGAAAACATATTAGTAGCTAAAAAACCAGAAAGAAAAGGTGCAAAATAATCATTCCAGTCGCCAACAGGCAGTAATATTATGCACATTCACTTTACAGGAAAATCCTGACAACAGAACTCGGGAAACACAAACTGCAGAAAACATGGACAGAATGAGATGCTCAGGCATTTTTCATGGCAGAAATGCATTAGTACCTTTTTCCAGGATGTATTTTTTTAATCTCTCCATGTATTTTCTGGTGGTCACCCAACCAAGTATGAATTATATTCAACTCAGCTGAGCTTTTTTAACACGAGTCAAGCTTCAAGGAATATATATACATATTTACATATATGTAAGTGTATACCCATCCATCCACCCACTGATTTTGTGAGCTGGAAAGCTCACAGCCAGGGTTTGAGACCCAAGTGCCGTGCAATGGGGTAAGCTCCAGTTATTCGCCCCAGTTCCTGCCCACCTAGCAGTTCGCAAGCATGTAAATGCAAGTACCAGTTCGATGGGAAGATAACAGTGTTCTGAGGGACAAATGACATGGGTTTTGTAATTTGTTAACTAACACAGTTATTTCGTATTTTAATTTGATGTATTTTCTCTCTTTTAAAATGATGTTGGTTCATTGCAGATTGGAATATAGGATAGCTGTGTGGATTGGTTAGATAGCTTTTAACATCCCTAAATTGAAAAGATAAAATCTTCAGATTGATTATTTTCTCTGTTCAGGTACAATACAGACAGGAATTTAGGAATAGCTTTTAACATTCCTAGATTGAAGAGATAAACAAGCTGAAGATTATCTGAAGATAAGAAAAAGTTTGTTAGTACAAATTGGGATCTGGTTTATCTCTTCAGTGAACTCTAAACAACTTTTTTCCTTACAATGATGTCAAACCTCATTTAATGAACATGTGTGATCTTATGGGATACAAATGTGTAAGTAACATGGTTAACCATATGTAACTGATTCCTGTCCAATCAACTTTCCTCTTGGATGTTTCTTTGTTGTGCTAACTATAAAAGGTGTTGTAAGCTAAACATCGGGGTTCCCTCTTTGAATGAGAGGAATCCTTTTGTCTGAATATTCTGATAAATTGTAATAAAATGATCTTCCTGCCTCAGTTTGTCTCATTGGAAAATATGCATGCCATGGCATGAGCCTAAAAGAGCCATATTTGGCCTTCAGTTCCCTCTGCCTTCCTCTGTAGAGCTAGGTTGGCCACATGCCCACAGAAATGTCTTTGGGCAATGTTAGCTAAAAAACGGAGGTGAGCACCGCCCCCTAGAGTCAGACATGACTAGACAGGGGAAACCTTTACCTTTTTATATATGGTGTTAGTATTATTGTGTTCATCTGGGTATATACACAAACACACACATAAACACTAACGCATAAGTATGAATTATGTTCAACTCTGCTTACCTTTTTCAACCAGAGGCAAACCTCAGGGAATGAATATATATATATTCATTCATATATATATTTATTTATAGCTAAAAGGCCAAAAAGGGATGTTTGTGTGTGTGTTATATATACATGCATACACACACACACACACACACACACACACGAGAGAGAGAGAGACCGAGAGAGAGAGAGAGAAAGATTCATTTCATATGTACAGTATACAAATGGAGCCAGACAGGGAACCCAACTTACCTGCAGACAGTAATGAGATTCCGTCTCTCGACGGCTGCGTTGCGGGCATAAATGCTCTTCCTCCGAGAAGCAGCATTGAGCCCCCCGAAGTTGAACGACGCCATCTCTCCGGCGAGGGCAAAGCAGACTGTCGGCGCCTTTGTTCCAGAGGAGAAGGCAGAAGGGAGGGGGGCTTACTCGGCCGCCACCGCTTCTTTTCAGCCCCAGCTGCCACTTCGCGAGATGGATAACTTTTTTTTACGCAGCGAGTCACGGAGTTCCGCGGGGGTCGCTCAATCGCCCACCCCTCCTGGTTTAAGGATGAGCTCCCAGCCGGGGACCACAAAATTCGTTGCAGCAAACGGCAGCAACACAGCAGCAATAACAGGGACCGCAGAGCACCGGCCTCGCCAGCCAATCCGGAGGGCGAAAGGGCGGTCCTTAAACTGGGATGCGTTTCTTAAGGACAAGCTCACGACTTCTCCCGCAACGGACGCGCCAGTCAGGTAAGCAGAAAGCGAAGGTGCTCGGGGGTCTTCAGATTGGATTGTGGGCGTGGCCAGCGTTGCGCGGTTGTCACCGGAACGAAGGCAATTTTCCTCTAACGGAGCTAGCCTCTTCTCGCGCCCGGGGTTTGTAGAGAACGGCTCTTGTTATTCCCTGACTCATTCTTTTGGAAAATCTATAACGAGGGCAAAGCAGCAGAAATCCATCAAACATACAGAGAGAGACCCGAGGAAGCCCAAAGATATTCTGCTTTATGGTTTTCAGCGCGGAAAATCCTCCGGGAGAGTAAAAAAATATGCATATGTAATACGGTTTATGTCTACAGCTTTCTGCGTATAGCCATAATTGCAAGGCTGTATACATAGAAAAAAATGAAGACCCTCTCACTTCTGTCTCACAAGGATTCCTAGGTAGTCGTCTTCTGCGATTTTTTAAAAAAATTCCAGTCTGCAGCCTGAGATCTCTTGGTGGTCTCTCAACCAAGTATTACCCAATTCTTGTTTGGATTTTTTTCTTTTTTCTTTTTTCTATTTATAATAATAATAATAATAATAATAATTTAATTTATATACCGCCCTTCTCCCGTAGGACTCAGGGCGGTGCACAGCATATTAAAACAGATACAAACAAAATACATCAAAAAACAAAAAACCCCCATAAAACCAAATTAAAAGCCAAATATTGGAAGCTGTGTGTCAATTAAAATTTTCTTAAAATCATCCCTACCTAA
>NW_015386417.1:650890-671413 GCF_001527695.2 Protobothrops mucrosquamatus
AAGAGGGCGGCCGGGCGGTTATCTGATGACGCGATGAGCGAGGAATAGTAGTTAGTCCTAGCCTCCCTCATCGCCACTAGGTAGGATCTAACGTGTATCCTAACCTGTGTTCGGGCGGGTTCGGTTCGGCTGGCCCTCCAACTGCTCTCTAGGCTTCTTTTCCGACGTTTCATCTCTCTCAGCTCCTCGGTGAACCAGGAGCCAATCGAGACCTACGTCGGGTCAGAGGCCGCAAAGGCACGACCTGGTCCAATGCTGCGGCGGCAGTTGTCTCCCACGCCGCCGCCTGATTTTCCGCCGAGTCGTGGACTAGATCCTCCGGATATGGCCCAAGCTCCGTCAGGAACCTCTCAGGGTCCATCAGTCGCCTGGGACGGAACCCTCTAGGTGGTTCCGACACCCTGCGGCGAGGGGGAGTGGTCCGGAAGTCCATCCTTAGGAGAGAGAGTGATCTGACCATGACAAGGGCTCAATGACTATCTCCCCTAATGCCAGATCATTCTGCCACTGGCCTGAGACAAAAATCAGGTCCAGCGTGTGTCCCCCCTGTGAGTGGGGGCCTGTATTAATTGGGTCAAGTCCAAGGCCGTCATGGAAGCCAAGAACTCCTGAGCTGCCGCTGACGTCTCCCCCACTGATGGCAGGTTGAAATCCCCCAAGACCATAAGTCTGGGGGTCCCAACCGCCACCCCGGCTATCACGTCTTTCTTGTTTTTTCAGCCAATGGGTTAGGTACTGTAATAGATTTAAGCAGTGCTTTTTTTGTAAAAAAAAAAAAAAAGATGCCGGAACTCACACATGTCATACAACCCGCCTTGCCTACCCTACAAGGTTCCATCCAAAAAAGGTGCCGGAACTCCGTTCTGGGCATTCTGTGACCAAAAAAAGCCCTGGATTTAAGTTATTTTAAAAAATACTGAGATCCCAGACCCTCAAAGCATTAACCATATTTATTCTTGCACATCATTTGTGGACAAGAAGCCTGCCTAATTATAGACACGTTCAGACTTGTAGGTGCATACACAGAGAGATACAAGGGATTAGTCAACCCCAACCAATTTCTCTGCTGCAAAGAAGTAGGCTCTAGGAAGCCTTAACATTTGTATCTTTCCTTTCTTTCCTTCTTTGAATAACAGACTCCACTGCCTAGCTTTATATTATTTATTTCCTAATTCCAGCAACTGACTTCAATCCAACCCCTTCAAATCTAAAATTACTGTAGCCTGTACATCACCTGAATCATCATATAATATATTCATGTTTCTATGGTGAAATTTGAAAAGTGTGTGGTTGCTGATTCTATACTATCACTAGCTTTGGTTCTTGAAAATAAAGATTTGTTGTGTTGAAATAAAACTCAGGTCCAGTTCCAGTATCTATCTGTCTATCAGTTCTAGGATAGCTGATCAAATGGAGTTGAGAGTGGGTGGGTTTTTATATCTTCTTTGGGCTTTGTATTTGAGATGCCTATTTTGTGCAATGTACTTTGACCTGAACTTGAGTGTGCCCTTTTGGTATTCTAATGGTGGTGGGTTAATCTTATTATGTCCTAGAGGTCCGGTCCTGTCCTTGGAGCTGGGTGGGGGAATGTATATTTTAGGAGCCTTTGTTTTTCTAATCCCACCAGTTCCAGCCTTCATGGCTCCAGTCTTCCTGAATGGATTAGAAAATCTGAATTTCTAAAGAGTGTCCTCCTCAGATTTCTGCCTGGGGAAAGGGAGACTGGGCTGTTTCTGCCTAAGATTCCCCCCCTTCCTTTCTCCTTCAGGGGAAATACTCTATCCTGCCTTTTTTCTAATATTCCCCCAAATATTTCATTCTCTGGGTGGGTGGGGTTGCTGACTCCCTACAGTTGGAAAAATGCTATGATGAAAAAAAACCAGTCTTTCTGATGCTGGAAAACTAATGTCATATACAGTACATGAAGGCCTAAGTATATTTTTTTTACAGTTTTTTGCTGTAATTTTGTCAAGTACATTAGCAGTATATTTACTCTTCTCTCATTTGTCCCCTTCCCAATTGTTTGTGTACTCCTTTGCCTGTCCAGATGTCTAGTCATCCTAGTTGTGAGAGAGTGACTTGTCCAAAATCATAGAATCAATTTTAATGGCTCTGGCAGGCATAAAGTCCTAGAATTTTTAGCCATGAGCATACTGGTAATGGAATTCTAGAATTTGATGCACCTGAAAAGAGCTATGGTTGGGAAACATACAAGTGTAATAATAAATAAAACACTGCCATCTAGAATGTATCCCACACCTAGCCCAAAGCCTGATATTCCAAGATCACTAGAAGGAAGGGAGTGAAGGAAGCAGTGGGGGCTGTTTAAACCTCTGGGAAGATGCTGTTTCAGAAAGCAAACACCATGGCAGAAAAGGAATGCCTTTTAGCTTCCAGAGCCCACCGACTGATAGATTTTATGGGATGGGCAAAATGATGGGAGAAATATGATCCCTCATATAAGTAGGTCTTATATCATATAGGGCTTGTAGATGACAATTAATACCTTGAATTGTACCCAAAGGTCTACTGGTAACCATGCAATTCATGATGAATTTGGGGTGTTCCTTGGATTTGAACTTCAAGTCCAGATTAAAGTACATCACCATCTCTAAGTTGTTTGTCTTCTAACAACAAGTATTACACATTTATAGCATAATAACCAGTGCTTTTTTTCTAAAAAAAAAAAAAAAAAAAAGGTGCCAGAACTCACACATGTCATATAACCCGCCTTGCCTATCCTACAAGGTTCCATCCAAAAAAGGTGCTGGAACTCCGTTCTGGGCGTTGTATGAGAAAAAAAGCCCTGATAATAACATAATCATTTAAGCACTAGTATCTATTTCTCTTTGATTTGTTCTCATTTAACAACTGTGTACAATCTACCTTTTAGATAGACTATAAACTGTTATGGCACATAGTTATGTAATATGTATTTTCTTGTTCTGTAAACTATGTGATGAGGTCTGTTGAAATGGATAAATCATACAAGAAATAAAATAAAACAAGCAATTTGCTTACCACGTTTCCCCAAGAATAAGACCTACCCTGAAAATAAGCCCTAGCTTGGTTTTTTGGGGGGTGGGCCTAATATAAACCCTACCCCCAAAATAAGCCCTAGTTTTGGGGCTAGGAGCATGCCTAAAAATCAAGCAAGGGCGGGGGTAGGGGTGGTGGAGCTTACCGTTGCAGCCAGGCCTCCCATTCCCTGACACCTGCCTCGCCGGCCCACTTCTGCAGCCCCTTGCTGCCGCTTGCGCACGTCACCCCCAGCTTCCATTTCACTGTCAGAGGCCTTCAGGAAGGAGCTCTGCAGCTGAGAATGGAGTTCCAGATTGACATGCGTGTCAATCCAGAGATCGGTTCTCAACTGCAGAGGCCTTTCCTGAAGGCCTCTGACAGCAAAATGGAGGCTGGGGGGGGCCGTGTGCATAAATCCAGAGCTCCATTCTCAGCTGCAGAGGTCTCCTGAAGGCCTCTAATGGCAGAACAGAGGCTGGGGGTGACGCGCGTGAGCGGCCGCAGAAGTGGGCCAGCTGGACGGGGCTGTCGGTACCGCCTCTGTGAGTGAGACAGAGGAAAAGACATTCCCCCAAAATAAGACCTGGTACCTCTTTTAGAGGCAAAATAATATATATAAGACCTGGTCTTATTTTCAGGGAAACACAGTATCTAAGGTCAAATTGGATAGTGTTTCTTTTCTTTAATCAAAATGTCAATGAATTTACATCCAATTAAGAACTACATATCACATTTATTTAGAGTCATCACTCTTGATCAAGAAATCCATTTTGGATTTTAAAGCTTGACTTCATTGAAAAAAATATGTTTCATTAAATAAAGATATTTGCATTTTAGCCCTAGAAGCTATAGAAATTCATTTTAAAGATATTTTAGTACTCCTTTCCATAGGTTCATTCTAGTTATCATTAAAAACTAAACATCTGGCATATGAAAGAAATAAAACAATTATACTCATCAATTTATTCTAAACTGCTTAGAATAACAATTAGATATTTGGGTTTTTATAACATAGTATGAATAACATAATAATCACTGAAAATAACATTGTAGATCACTTTTCCAGTACCTTTGAATGCATAATTTGATTATATCTTCATGTTACCTCATGGCTTGCTGAATTATGGCTACAATGTCTGGGATTGCACTCTACTATCATGCTATATAATGGACTATGAGTATTATATGATAGTGCTGAAATCCAAAGCAGAATCACATGCATTTATGAACCCATATCTTCCTTAGCTTGCTTTTTACTGTTTATTTGCTTTACTTGATATCAAGATTATACTTGATTCTGAAGTCCTAGTCGCCGATCACTTAAACATGAGTCAACAGTGTGCAGCAGCAGCCAAAAAAACTAATACAATCCTTGGTTGCATAAACAGAGACATAGAATCAAAATCACATGAAATATTAGTACTGCTTTATAAAGTCTTAGTAAGACCACACCTAGAATACTGCATCCAGTTTTGGTCACCATGTTACAAAAAAGATGTTGGGACTTTGGAAAAAGTGCAAAGAAGAACAATTAAGATGATTAAAGATCTGAAAACTAAAACATATGAAGAACGGTTGGGTTTGGCTAGTCCAGGGTTCGGCAACCTTAAACACTCAAAGAGCCACTTGGACCCATTTCCCAGAGAAAAGAAAACACTGGGAGCTGCAAAACATGTGCACGCATGCGCGCACGGGGAAGGAGCTTGATTGAAGAGTTTAGAAAGAAATAGAAGTTGCTGTGCATGAGTTCTCTCTCTCTCTCTCCCTCCCTCCCTCCCTTTGTCTCCCTCCCTTTGTCTTCCTCCCTCTCTCTCTCCCCCCTCTCTCTCCCTCTCTCCGATCTTCTGCTCACCTGGCAAGCTGGCTTCATGCTGTTCTCTGACAAACTGACACACATTCTTATTGGGCTGGCTCTCTCCTGCCCTTGGTCTGCCAGTCCTCTTCCCCCACTCAGTGTGTGTGTGTGTGTGTGTGTGTGTGTGTGTGAGAGAGAGAGAGAGAGAGAGAGAGAGAGAGAGAGAGAGAGAACTGCTGCTTCCTGCTTCCTGCTGAGGCACAGCAAAGGCAGGAGCCCCACCCAATAAGCTCGTCAGCTTGTCCGAGAACAGCATGAAGCCACTCTCTTTTACACAGAGAGAGAGGGGGGGGAAGCACAAGTGCCTCTCTCTGTCTCTCTGCAAATGGTGGAGGAGGCTGGGAGCCACAGGAGAAGGCTCAAAGAGCCACATGCATCTCTGGAGCCGTGGGTTGCCGACCCGTGGGCTAGTCTAAAGAAAAGAAGGACTAGAGGGCATATGATAGCAGTATTCCAGTATTTGAGAGGCTGCCAGGAAGAGGAGGGGTTCAATTTATTTTCCAAAGCACTGAGAGTAGGACAAGAAACAATGGATTAATCAAGGAGAGAAGCAACCTGGAATTAAGAAGAAACTTCCTAACAGCGAGGACAGTTAACCATCGGAATAGCTTGCCTTCAGACGTTGTGGGTGCTTCATCATTGGAGGTTTTTAAGAAGAGACTGGACAGCCACTTATTTGAAATGGTATAAGATCTCCTGCTTGAGCAGGGGGCTGGACTAGTAGACCTCCAAGGTCCCTTTCAGCTCTATTCAGATACTCATATTTTTCTTTGTCAAATTAGTCCTTGCATTCTAAACATCCCTGTTATCACATGATCAAAAATTTGGCATTGGCAATTCGCATGTATTTTCAATGGCTGCAGGGTCCTGGGTCATGTGATCTGCATTTATGACCTTCCAAGGGGGCCTCTGACAAGCAAATGCAATGGGGGAAGCCAAATTTGTTTAACAACCACATGATTCGTTGAACAACTGCAGTAAAAAAGATTCCAAAATCAGACACAACTCACTTAATCATTATATCACTTAGCAAGTTCCGTTTTTCAATTGTGCTCGTAAGTCAGAGGCTAGCTGTATTAATCCTGACACATATATTTGCCTTCATTCACCTGTACTATAGTACAATTTACAAATTTCACAAGAATATACCATAGCAATATATTACAGTATTCAAAAAGCATACTGTAATTGTTTTACTTATTTAGAAGATCCACATTGTTTGCAAATTGAGTAATAGAAATGCACATCATAATATAATAAAAGAGGTCAACTTAAATGAACTGTAATAAGATATTTTGTTCATACACGAGCTTCCTCTAGTGGTAACAATGTTTTTTGCAAGTCATGCTAGTTGGAATTAATGTAAACCTCCTCAATTGAGTCAGACTTCAAATTTATTATTTTAATCATTGCTACTGCTATAATGTATTTATCTGGGAATCTATTGGTAACTTAGAGACTTCTAAAAGCTAGATATAAGAAATATCATGTATTTTCTTTTCAGTTGTTCCTAATCATCAAAACAATAGAAATAAGCTTTTAGTACTGTAATAAAATTCAAATAGAAAAGAGAGAATGGAATATATATTATTTAGTTGAAATAGTAGCCCTGTTTTTAAAGTCACAATCTGTATTATTACTACAGATTTTTATGTCAGAATATTTATATTTCTTCAACAATTTTTCATTTTAAAAGTTGAGTGGAGTGCAGACTTGGCAATAAAATCAAAATGCTAAATCACAATGGCAGCAAAGTAAATCAAAATGCTAAATCACAATGTTGTTGGTTTTTGTTTTAGATTCCTGTAGTTAGTTCCATGTTTAATTACATAATAAGTAATGGATTTTGTAATATTCATGGTTATGGCCACACAGCAATGACACTGAAAGATCATGTCCCAATTAGCTAAGTTATTTTCTCTTGACATAAAGGAAAGATTTAAAAAGAAGGGATAGTGTAAACATAGTAAGGAAATAGAGGAAGGTATAAGCAAATGCACTAAGCTAATAAAAAGTTGAATACAATTTTTGCATTGGATTTTAACATCCCAGCTGTGGCATGAGAAAATATATGATTAACAAAATGTGTCATGACTGTATTGAAGCTGTGAGGTTCTGAAGTTACAGATTAATCAGATAGTTCAGATTCAGTGAAGAGTCATTAAAAAGACAGAAAGCAAAAATGTTATTATATGTTGTAAATTAAAAGAATAGAATATGAACAAAGACATTAAAGAAGTATGACATTTTTGAATAAGTATTGTTTTATTATTCTGTTAGAGGAATTATTAATTCTTGATAAAGACACATGGTTTTCTTTTTTATACATGTTTCCCTTCCTCTCATTCTACAAATTGATACTGAAAAAAAACATTTTAAATTTCTATCAAAAAAACATATTTCTTTTCACTCCAGTTTTTCTACTGATATAATCCCTGTTTGTTATTCCTAAAGCAGCATCTTTAAGTGCTTATCAATAGTTTTTGCAGAAGCTGGATTGAAATATACACAATCCTTCCTAATCACAACAACCTGTATATAAGAGCTGTGGTACCTATTTTTTCTAGGTAACAATTATTCCCTTTTTAAGCTTTAAGCTAAAAATTGGAGATGTAAGAGAATTTATCCTTTGTAGAAAGTGCTGAAGGGTGGGGAAGATACTTTATACAATTACCAGATATCCTGTGCTTTTTGGAATGCCCTGTTTTGATATTGTGAAGTGCTGGGAATTTAGCCATGCTAAAAATTACCAAGATACATTATAGTTCAATAATTCAAACATTAATTTAACTAAGAGTATTTTAATTTCACCAGTTTTAGTTTCATTGGCCTTAAACTTTAAAGGAGCTTTAGATAACAAATTATATATTTAATACAAAATGGTATCAGATATTAATTATTTAGACAGTGTTTCTCAACCTTCACAAGTTGATGGACTTCAACTCCCAGAATTTCCCAGCTAGCATGTAAGTTCTAGTGTACTGTGGAATAATAATAAATCTATAAGCAAAATACTATTTCTTTTTTTAAATCACCAACTATGTTATTACTGAATAATTAAACTTACAATAATTATACATATACTGTATATACACACATATATACATACAAACTACATACATACATACATACATACATACATACATACATACATACATACATCCCCTGGCTGGGGGAATGTATGTGTATACAGTATGGGGAGTCCCATCTTAGCTTAGTTAGAAAAAGTTCTCCAAAATTCTTCCTACTCAACAAAGTGAGGGCACAGATTTAAGAGAGCAAGACTAATGCATGCTTCTGTTATTGATTGGCTTAGAAAGTCCCTAATTTACCACCAAAGATTAAGTCATAAACTTTTGCAAGACTCAACAGTATCTTATAATTTAACTATCACTAAGATAGCATCTCTCACCTAGATGGGAATATTATTTCATCATTAATGGTAAAATGTAACTCCAAGTAATCTTTATTTACTGACCACAATTTTATTGGCAATTCTGTCAGTAAACATTATGATTATACAGTGAAACGTCCTGTGACTGTACTAACTTATGACATCAGTTCCAGCTGATGTTAGACAAGTTAAACAAATCACCTTCAGATGATAAAGCTTTCCATGAGCTTCCCACTGACTTTCTTTGTTGGAAACTGGCTGTGAAGGTTGCGAATGAAAATCATGTGACTGCAGGACACTTCAATTATTAGAAATGTGCACTGGTTGCCAAGTGTCTGAATCACAATCACATGACCGGAACATTGGATAACCACAACTTTGAGTCATAAACCTCTTTTTTCAGGGCTGTCATAACTTTGTACAGTAGATGAACAAGGAGTTAATAAGTGAGGACTATCTATAAAAATATTTTCTGATTAAAAATACGTAGGCACAAGGTTTTATAAATGTTTTTTCGGTGACAAACACAATCTATGGGGAAAGAGTATAATTAGAATTGATGTTTATTGCCGTCTTGGTTAAAGGTTAACATAGATTTAGTGCCATTATATTTCTTTTCAAGTTCATTTTCAAGTACAAGAACAAGGTTCAATGAAGTTCTTGTACAGTCTGTGAAGTTCACATTAGCCAAGGTGTATGGCTAATCTTGCTAGAAAGTATAAAGTAACATCAGATTTTGTTTGAATTTTCTCTGCTTCCATAATAACTAGAAAGAAAAATAAAGGAAAATAAAAGAAAAATCAGAAAAATCAGTATTAAAAAAGGACTTATTTGCAAATTATACTCTTCCAGCCCATAGAAGGAACTATTTCTTTTTTAAGATTAAAATCTTAGCCAGAGACCCTATATTAAGGCTCCACCTTTGACTTGACATATATCGCTTATTGAAACAGGAACCATAGTACTCCATACTTGTACCCTTTAGCTCCTGGCCAATTTTTATTTCCAAGTTTTAGCATTATTTTTTTTGCACCATGCTTTGAATATGTACAGAATGCTTTGGCTTCAACATATATCTGATATGGTGTTAGCATCACTTGGTATTTTCAACTCAGAAACTTTCTTTTAAACATGATAATTCATTTAGTTTATTAGTTCCACTTTGCTTTGGGTTATTCTGATTATATCATTTTAAATTAAAGTTTCTTATAATATATACATATAAAACTAAGATAATAAGGGAAAAGAAAGGGGAATAAGGTAAAAGGTAAGAGGGCAAGAAAGGAAAATAGTCACTTCCAACTTTTTTCCATGCAATAAATACAAAATATAGTTACAACTTCAAGTTTTTACTTTATATATAAAATAAAAAATTCCATTTTTTCCAAGCTCTTTGTCCAATAGTCCTATATATATATATATAGTAGTGACTTCTTTACAATTACTTGTTATACTTGTTACTCAGATATTTCAAGATGATTACGCTATATTTTTATTTCACAGTTTGATAGATATTTCTAATGAATGTTTTCCCAGAGGATAAAGAATGCACTCCAGTATTGTTCTTAATGGGTCAATTAATACAATAGTCACATGGTTTAAGCAGTGCCACAAAATAGACAGTTTTACTGAACAATTATTTCCATTGATTGTATGGCCTTTTTCTTCTAATACAATTCTATTTAAAAGTATTATAAGCTCCACTAAATTAAATAGAATTTACTCCAGTAGCTCCCTATACTCTATGTGCTTATATTTCTGACTGAGGTAATTTAAGATCTGTTTTCCTGATTGTTGTTATATTTGCATGTTTCTTTTCTTACTCTTCTTTCCCCCCACTCCATCCTTTCTCTTCTTATCTCTTTCATTCCTGCTTAGTTATATTTTTTAAAGAAACAGTAGAAAGCATTTCCTCAAAAAAATAATAAAGAATGGTCAAGTCTTTTCTAGCTCAATTCCTTCTTTTTGATATATGGATTATTTGTTCTTCATCTACTCTACGGAGAGTTGTCAACGGAGATTCTCAGAGTTGTCTGGAAGCTGAGTCATGGCAATTGGACTTTTTTTCTTGTAGTTTGAAACATTTTGCTGCTTAATGAAGTAGCTTCTTCATTCCAAGCAAGTTGAGTAGAGAAACCCCATGTATGTCCTCCAGTGTGGTTTTATTTCTCATGTAATTTGAATAGACTTGTTAAGTGAGTAGTCAGAGAATCATTGGATGTAAATGTTCCAACTCCTGAATCTTTTCCCTAGGTAGATTATTAAGCATGGCCTTAATTGGCCACAATTCCTTAGTGACAAGAATCCTGAAGACAACTTGAATCCAAATTATAATTGTCTTCAAATTAGACTCAAATAAATACCAATACATCACCCAGAATGTAGGTATTATCCTCTAAAAATAGTTCTAACTGATCAGCAAGTAGGATGCCTCATTTTTTCACAAGCTGAATTTTCTGAGATATCTTCAAGCAGTCCAAATTAGATCATCATGCTGGAATAATCCAATCTGAAGACAATGAGGGCATGATTTACTATTCCCATAAACCACTTTTTTTCAAAAATGATCACAAATGGCATTTAGCAAAGCTTGATGAAGACTTCTTTCACCATGTATTCTATCTGCTACATAAGCAGAAGCTCTAAATCCAGAAGAACTCTCAAGTCACAGACCAGTTTTTCAGAGGGAATGTGGACCTGGTGTGACTTTATTTCATCCCATCCAATCTCTTAGAGCTCTCAATCATCAGAGCATCTCCTGTGCAGCCCAAGTAGAGATGTATTGAGCATAGATTATATCTTACCCCAAACCAATCCTTAATCTCTTTCAGTGGTTTCATGTGGTTATCGAACAACGTATCAGAGGAGACCAGGCTCTATAGCATTCCATACAAGAGGAGATAAGGACTTGATCCACTCTTTCTCTATGATTACTCACTGAACTCCCTGCTCAGAAAGAAATGGAACCATTGTAAGACAGACTTATCCCACTCCAAATCTCACAAGGGATATAGAAGGACACCATGCTTGATTATACCTGAGTGGTTTTATAGAATCAGGTACATCTTATTCCCATTACCCAAATCTCAGTTAAGACCAACTTGAACTCTGATGGGAAAAGATTGAAATAATTGTTTCATCAAAGATTCTCTATAATGTCCCAGAACTTTGTACAAAAAATTCTTTCCTAAACCAAAAAGATTGGAAACCAGGCAAAAATTGTCTAACATAGCAAATGACTTGCACCATTGCCTCTGTCAAGGCAGAGGAAACAAGCATACCATCCTTGCCCCCCTGAATTTATAGGTTGCAGTACTCATATTAAATATGAATATGGCAACCTATAAATTCAGGTAAGCAAGGGGAATATTTCCCCTTTCGGAATCCTCAGGTTTAGACGTATCCCAGATGACATTACAAGACTTTCTGCAGCTATTGTACCAAACAGAGGCCAGGCCAGAGGAATGTCAGCATCTTTTTCAGCAAAATCACTAAATGGCTCAGTGGGAGAACCTTGAGCCTAGGGGACAGATTACCTGAGGACTATCATCAGTTGACATTCTGTGATACAATAAGAGTGAGAAGTACTGCTTCTTTACTTCTAAACCTGGACTTTTACATTCTTCCCTTCCTTCTTTTCTCCTTTATTCATATACCTTTTTTTACAGCTACCCAGTCTTTCTACTTCAAGTCAAATAGAGCATCAGAAATTCAATAAACTACAATAGATTCATCCTTTCGGAATCTTTTACTTCTTCTTAAGGGTCTACCAATGAGGATTGCATCGTGACAAAGAGCCATAGAATGGTGCTGCCTTCTCAGTGCCATTTAAAAAAAAAAGCTTTTGTAAACTGGCTACCAGTTGTTGGGCTTCAACTGCCTTGTGCTTTTTTTCAGTAATAGAAAGGGGAAGGCATTTGCCAACTTTTCAGCTTGTTTCTATTCACATGGTCTTAGAGAAGTGGGGAAGGGACTACGATGACAGTTAGTACTACTGCCAACTATCACCCTGAGCTTTATTCTAGGGCTGCCTGGTCAGATATAAGAGGCCTAGTGATGGGAATGAGAGGTCTTTACACAATCATTAAACAAGCTATGGCTTAGTGCAACATTTGCACTTGCTTTCCTGCAGATCTGAGATTGGAAGAGTACTCAAAGAAAGGCTTGTTTCAATTTTTCATGTTCCTAGTTTCCTAAAGTAAGCTTTGTTATAGCTCATGAAACACCCAACTTAAAAGAACGTCTTGGAGAAATGAGACAAAAACTTGAAAGATATTTTTTTAGCCCCAGGCTTTTGATTTCTCAGTGACTTTCAACAATGAATTCCAACATTTAAAAGCAAATAATCAGAAACAGATTTCCCATATTACAAGAAACAAGCACTTGTAAGAGACAAGGTGGAAGCTAGTTAAACCTTGTGCCAAATATGAAAGCCTATGTGATTGCAGTCACATTTCCTCCCTGACAATTATGTACAATCTCGACAAGAACTATTGAAAAATACACGGAAGCAACACATGCTGGTCCTAGCAGGTGGTGTATCTAAAAACAATGCCCTACATTCAGTAACATATTTATTTATATATTAAAAGTTATCCACTCCATTCATGGGCTAAAAAAGATCCCAAAGTGCAAGCAATTCAGTATAAAACACAGTCATATGCCATTTTTGAATGACTAGTTTCAACAAATCTGAACATTGAAAATCATTATATGCCCACTCCAATAATTCAGGATTTGGTTTTTGAAATATTATAGCCAATTTTATTCAGTGGATGCTAGACACATTTTCTTTTAAGGTAGTAAAATTAAATAGGAATCTTCACTGATAAATAATTTCAACCGTATACAGTAATAAATATTGGTACAGATAGTCCTTATTGATAGGCCCCAGATTGTTCGAGTTGGAAAGAAAGTTTCCAATTCCATCTTCTTGAGTACAGGTTCTTCACAGGGCTGTGTCCTGAGTCCGCTACTGTTCACCTTGATGACCCACAACTGCTGTGCCAAATCTGCTACGAATCATATTGTGAAGACCCAGTGGTGGGTCTTATCTGGGATGACAATGAAGATGCTTATAGGGAAGAGGTGAAGGCTCTGGTGGACTGGTGCAATAAAGGTAATCTGGTTCTAAATGTTGATAAAATAAAGGAGATCATTGTAGATTTTAGAAAGGGCCGGCATAATCATACTCCACTCAGTATCTGTAGAGGTGCAGCTGTAGAGGTGGTCAACAGTATTAAGTATCTGGGGGTGTAGATAACTAACAATCTGAATTGGTCTCTCTACACATCATCTTTAGTGAAGCGTACAAACCAGCGCCTGCATTTCCTGCGTCGGATGAGGAGAGCACATCTTTCTCCTTCTGCCCTGGTCACTTTTTACAGAGGCACAACTGAGAGGATTTTAACAAACTGCATCACTGTCTGGTTTAATGGCAGCAATGCCTCAGATAGAAAGTCCATACAGAGAATGGTAAGGACAGCCGAGAAGATCATAGGAAGCTCACTTCCTGGTTATTCAGAATGCTGCTTATAAGTGCTGTGTGCTTAGAGCTCAAAGCATTGTTAGAGACTTCACACACCCAACTTACAGTCTGTTTCTGTTGCTCCCCTCGAGGAGGTTTCAAAGTATTTCTAACAGGACTACCCGATTCTATAATAGCTTTGTTCCCTATTCCATCCATCTGGTAAACTCGCAAGGTTTGTTTTTCCTGCCATGCAATGTATACATAACCCGAACTAGACTGTTGTTTCTTTGTGTCATATAATATATGTGGGTATATGCATACAACCTGTACATGGAAATTATGGCTACTGTAGTGTCCTCACCATCATGTGAACAAAATTTGGGTGCTTTGCAATGTATTGCAATCCCTAACCCTTACAACCAACCACAGGGATGTTGCAGCACCCCCTGTCTAATTTTTTACCTATTCCAGCCTGCTGGTCTCTTGGGACTATCTCCCATCTGGCTGGGATCCATAGGCCTTGGACCTGCTTCCTGCCTGCTAGGTCCCACATTCTCCCCCCCCCCCCCACACCTCATCATGTTTCACTTCAGTTTTTTGAAAATTGCTTCCAGAAAGAACCAGTCAATCCTCCACATGGCTTTCCTTTATGGATGTTGCATGGTGCCATTTCGAAAGCGGGCACCATTTTAGGAGAAAACACAATTCTCAGCTTGCATAGCTTCATTAAAAAAGATGATACGTTGATTCACCTTTCTTCCCTTAACTGATAAAAGTTCAAAGATTATCTAATTACTTAACCATCTGAGAGGTTGATATTACTTAGCATCAAATGATTCATATCCTGTTACATATTATATGGGATAATAAAAGAAGTCTGTGTAATCATGTATTTCATAACAGGTATTGGTTAATATTTATACAGAAAAGGAGGGAAGTCTTCCTAATATTCAGCCTAGAATTCAGAGTTTTAAAGGATTACATAATTCTATAAGAATTAATTTCCCAGAAAAATAACTAATGGAAGGGATATTGGGAGCTTTTGTTCTTCAACATTTTGAAAATCACAGGTTTTCAAATCCATTTCATTCCGTGTTTACACAAAATACATAATATTGGACTAAATATATAATAGTCTGATCTATCAAGAAATTTCTTAACTTCTTTAAAGAATACTCAGTTTTATTCTTACATGTCCCATCTTATTCAAGATGATATACTCTCTTCACTATGAATTTAGGACCGGCAGTTTTATTATGCAACAATACTGCATAATTGTACAAAATAATGATATCGAAAGATTTATTATGTTGCAGTAAATTCCACTGAATGTTTATATTAGCAATCTAAAGATTTGACAAACCTAGGTGAACTTATTTGATATAGTTTCCCATAGGTACTACAGCTTTTAATGTAGCAATTAAAACTTTTTATTTAGCAAAGTGCTAAGGCAATTCTAATTTATTCTATGTAAAAGCTGTTAATCAGACCAATTTGTTGTAGTTTTTATGAAAATGTACAGATTTTGCTACACTATTTGAAAAACCAGATACACTTGAATTGCATCAATGACCTTTCCATAAACTATGCTGTTTTATTTTGTTATTTTATTTCATCTGTTGTTGAATCTGACTGATAGCCATAACAACATTTCTACACTACAATACACTACAATTCTCATTATGGTATGGAAGTAAGGTAATGTTTAATACAATATCCATACAATAATTTATTTTAATTTATTTTAATTTATTTTAGTCAATTAGCAATAGCACTTAGTACTTAGACTTATATACCACTTCACAGTGCTTTACAGCCCTCTCTAAGCATTTACAGAGTCAGCATATTGCCCCCAATAATCTGGGTCCTCATTTTACCCAACTCGGAAGGATGGAAGGCTGAGTCAACCTTGAACCAGTCAGAATAGAACTCCAGGCTATGAGCAGAGTTTGCCTGCAATTCTGCATTCTAACCACTGTGCCACCACGGCACCAATTATTTAATTCATCAAATGAACACTGGAACACTTCTCCTGACTGCAGTCTTAGTAAGATAAAAAACAGGAACTGAAATATACATTTAGAATGATCTCATACCAAAAATATTGCACAACTACTCCTTTCTATTCTTTTCATATATTTTCTGGAGGAAAAACAGAATAGCAGCTGGCAAATATAAGAAAGTCACATATCCAAGATCAAGATCTCATTATCTGAATTCTGTTGTATTCAATGAATTGAAAGGAGCAATTAGACAATGAAAAACCTCTCCTAGATGTATCATTGTGTACCTAACAAAGGGGTTAAATTTGATAATAGTCTAACAAATTAATGAAAATATTTCTAACTTGGAATGTAAATGTCTGGGACAGTTATATCAACTTAGGTCAGGGGTAGGCAACCTCGGCTCTTTTATGACTCATGGACTTCAACTCAACTTCAACTTCAACAGCTATGCTGACTCGGGAATTCTGGGAGTTGAAGTCCATGAGTCATAAAAGAGCCGAGGTTGCCTACCCCTGACCTAGGCATTATAGTTTGTTGAATTGGGCTGTTCTTGGGATATGATCTTTGCAAATTTCATATCGCACAAAAACATAGGAAAATTTTGAATCTTGAAATTCTGATTTTAGAAATGCTGCGCTTCAGAATTCTTGCCGATATCAAAATGGACTTTTAGGAGTATATTAAAATTTTTACGGAAGCCTTTGGATCTTACATGTCTCAATGTAAAGTATTTTAGAATTAGTATTTTCTTAAGGCTGTTGCTAAATTGCTCAATGAATTATATCTTGCTTTGAGTTTTATACTGTGGTGGGATTCAGCCAGTTCACACCAGTTCAGCAGAACTAGTAGCTACTTTTTTGGTGCCCAGGACCAGAATGGGCATCTGGTAGCGGCATCCATACAGGGAACCGGTTGTTCACATTTTTGAATCCCACCACTGGTTTTATAATATTAAGAGTGGGTAGAAATATTTAGCTAAATAAGTAAGTAAATTATGTAATCCTAATAAGCCATCAAAATTGCATGAAGGACAGAGCAAACAGTAACTTGGAGGGAAATTGACATCCATTTAGCAATACTTCCACTGAATATGGAAAGTATCTAGTAAAAGATGTAGAATAATGTTTGAAGAAATAATTTGGAAGACTTTCATTGTAACTCAGTGCATACTGAAAAGTATTAGGAAAGTTGATTGGTGTAAAATATGGCAGTTAGCATGTTTTCCAATGTGTACTTTTTAAATGATTTTGTTTTATCTTGGTTGCATCAAAGCCTTAAATGATTTGCTAGGTCCAATATACGTAAAATAATGTTTTGATACTACTTGAATTCAAATATTTCTTCATGAGACCCACCTTCTCCTTTATGCTCTATTATAGGCTCTTTTGAACTGAGCTTAATTCCTGGTGTCTTTATGAATATAAGATTTTTTTTGTTTTTGTTTTTTTAATACCATTTTGGTGCTTAGTATGTCTTCTCTTTATGTACCAACCAAATCTGCATTGTTTTTCAAAATCACCCTACAGACGATTCTACTAGTCCTGCTATCAAGAAAAAAAATGCCCTAACACTGTGGAATTAATATGGATGTAGTAATTAATGTGGACTAGGACTGAAGAGAACAAGAGCGTAGTTCACCCAAGGCATGGAAGCCAGCTCGGTGACTTTGTGCCAGTTATTCTCTATCAGCCCAACCTACCTCACAGGCTTATTGTTATAGAGAAAAGTAGAAGGAGGAAGCATTATCTACAGTACATGAGCTCCTAGAGAAAAGGCAGGCTATCAGTCAAATAACTGGATTAATTAATAAATGCCTTCCTAGCAAGAGATTTGCAAAGGGCCATATTAACACTGTTTTCTCTGTCTTTTCTTAAGGTTATTTTTTATTCTTTTATTAACTTCGTATCTCATGTTATCCCTTAGCTTTATTTTCCCTCCATATATTTATTCTTCTTTTGTTCTCTATTATATATATAAATGCTTGAAAATGATTGTTCCATTTCACTCCCACTATACACACAAAAAAACCCAAGACATTAGGACATGGATCACTATTTGGAGAAACAAATGCTGATCTTCAAAGGCATAAGTTTAAGGTAGGGGCTTTTTTTAAGGGAGGAGTTAGAGGGCAAGAATTCGTAAGCCTCAGTTCAAGCTTTGTTAAATATTAGTTATGGCAGAGGTGGAGTTCAATCAGCATGGATGTAACTTTCCAGGGCAGAACAAGGACGAAGGGGAAGGGCTACTGCTGACAGTTGTCTGCCACAATAAACCGTTGCTTTATAACAGCTGGGTGTTACTGAACAGATTCTTTTCACCAATCTGCAGCCCATCATCACTCCTCAACCCCTACACTCCGAATAATTCAAAGACAAAAGGCAATCGGTATATCCAAAAGAGTAAGTCTGTGTTTTTATCTTTTTCACTGAATTATATAGACTGTGCACTTAACTACTGTGTTTAAAAAGAGGGGGAAAGATATGATATGTAAGTAAACTGCTGTCCTTAGAGGACCTTGATGTTGTTTCCACGGCTGAACTTTCAGAAGTCAAGAATCAAACTTTTGTCAAGTTTGAGCAGATGATGTTCATTTTGTTAACAGTAACAGCTATTAGCAATGGCAATGTCAACTCTTATGATAGCTGGAAATTATTAATTATATGATTATAAACAACTTTCCATCTTTGCTGTTACTGGTGCCTTTCACTTTTTATTTATTTATGTTATTTTATGCATCACTTCTTATTTTTCCTCTGTGTAAACTACTGTCCACTAAACTAAAGAACACCCTCTCACCTGCTATCATTATAAATTGGGATATAGGTGAATTCCTGAAATAATATCTGACATTCTGATCTCTTGGGATTGTTCCAAGCAAAGAAAATGTATAACTATATGTATAACTGGAGCAAAAGCATCCAAGATAATGCTTTATTTAATCAACCAAATTACGGAATAGTGCTTTTTAATATTATTTCCATTGTTTTAAAAAAAATCTAAAAATTGTGTGTGTTTCTGTTTTTAGTTTAGTGGCAGCATACACGATAAACTGGTTTATCATTTAATTTCCTGAGAAATTTATTTTTTCTATAGGTAGAAATGGTTTCTGAAAAGGAAGGAAAGAAACATATTAATGGAAATGTGAATGAGGAGAATATTGTTATTGAAGATGCTTCTGGAAGCCAAAAGTAGGTTTTTTGGTTTTAGTTGGTTGCTTTTTTGCATTTTCGGTTGATGCATTTATCTGATTTATCCTGCGCAATTCTTTCTCTATAGAGGCCAAACATCCATTCGAAATATACCACTTTTCAGAGCTAACTTCTATATTCAACAAATTTGTAATCACACCATGGATTATAAGCTAAATACCAATATTTTATTTATTATCATTAAATTTGTTTGTTGCCCATATGAGGCGACTCTATATTCCCTATATACTCTAATATTTAGTGTTGTAATTTTCTTAGTATACCTTGTTATTCATCTGCGGTAAAAGGACATTGGGGTCCTCTGTGGCTTTCCTGAGCTTTCATTTGAGTTCAGTGACTTTGTTTATTTTTTCTCTATTTCAATCTTGCTGTGTTTATTTTTTTCCTTTACATTTTTCAAAAGTTTTGTTGAAAATTGCCTGCCTATAGATTTTCAACAAGAGAATTATTTTTCTCAAAAATGAAATATCATTAAAGGAAACCCTGTGTTACTTATGTTCTGCATCATCATTGCCTTCTGACAAATTGTTGAAAGTGTACAAATATAGCTGGCTATTTATATTACGTTCATGCTTGTTTTTGGTACTTGAGGACATTCAGAGGGACAAACATATCCGACTGTACTTCGGTCCCTCTTTCCTATTGACCCTATTTGTAGATAGGCATAGATTCAGCAGCTGTTGTTTTTCCTCTCATATCCCTCTGGGCTAGGACAAAATACTCCTGAGTTGCATGTACAGTTTAACTTCCTGGAAATAAGAACCTTGGTTGTAATAAGTTGTCCGCTTCTGTTATAAGTACACACTCCAGGATCCCTACATTGTTGTATTCACATATTGGTTGATAAACTGTAGTTCATTTAAATCCTAGCAGGCTCAGAAAGTCAAAATGGCTTAGTAGACATATAATGCTAGGCAATTAGATTATAAACCACAGTGGCTGTATTCACTCAGCACAAAACCAAGCAAAACATGGTACGGCAGAGTGGGTGAATTCAGTTACCAAAATCATAGGAAAAAGTAAATGCTCTACTCCTGCTTACAGTGTTTATGGATCAGTTTAAGATTTAGGGAATTATAATTATTTGAGAACTCATTAATTTCAATGGGTTCTAACCAGTGCTTTTTTTCTAAAAAAAAAAAAAAAAGGTGCCGGAACTCACACACGTCATACAATCCGCCTTGCCTACCCTACAAGGTTCCATCCAAAAAAGGTGCCGGAACTCCATTCTGGGCGGTCTATGAGAAAAAAGCCCTGGTTCTAACTACTTAGATGCTTATGGTTTTATTCCCCCCAAAATGAGAAAACCAATTAAATTGAAAAGGATCAGGTTTCAGCATTCTCATGTATCAATATTGAATGAAATCTGAATACCGTATTTATCGGCGTATAACGCGCACAGGCGTATAACACGCACCTTCATTTTAAGAGGGAAATTTCAAGAAAAAAAAAGCGCCGGCTCGAGAGCGAAAGCAAAAGGGGAGGGGGAGTGGGGCTTCGTTCACACGTGGATCCCCATGCTCGTATTTATTTACCGTATTATGCCCTGGCTGGCGGCGGCGGCAGCA
>NW_015386417.1:672114-716001 GCF_001527695.2 Protobothrops mucrosquamatus
GTCGCCCCCTCCCCGCTTTTGGGGTGGGGGAGAATTGAGAGAGAGAGAGACAAACACACACACACACACAAAGAGGAGAGGGGAACTGCTGGGGCCGGCCCGTATTGAAGAATATGGCCGAATTTACCCGGGCTGGCCGTATATCGGCGTATAACACGCACACATCATTTGCCCCCTATTTTCAGGGGGAAAAAGTGCGCGTTATACGCCGATAAATACGGTACATAACATTCATATTTGATGTAATTGTTTGAGAAATATTACATGGAATAAGAATACATAAATCACCCTGTGGTGGGATGGACAGCAAATAAATTTAATAAATAAATAAAATATATAAATCATTTATACATATTATCATAATTTAATATACTAAAAAGTAATTATTTGTTTGAATCAATTCTGATTTAGGTCAATTAATAGAGAATCCAGAAGCAAAGAAAAAAGTTCAAAACTAAACAATAAAATATCATCATATAATAGTTGTTTTGTTAGTTGCGAAGTCGTGTCCGACTTCGTGTCCATCGCGACCCCATGGACAATGTTCCTCCAAGCCTTCCTGTCCTCTACCATCTTCTGGAGTCCATTTAAGCTCACGCCTACTGCTTCAGTAACTCCATCCAGCCACCTCATTCCCTGTCGTCCCCTTCTTCTATTGCCCTCAATCTTTCCCAGCATTAGGCTCTTCTCTAGTGAGTCCTTCCTTCTCATTAGGTGGCCAAAGTACTTGAGTTTCAATGTCAGGATCTGGCCTTCTAAAAAGCAGTCAGGGTTGATCTCCTCCAGGACTGTCCAGTTTGATCGCCTTGCAGTCCAGGGGACTCACAGGAGTCTTCTCCAGCACCATAGTTCAAAGATATAATAGTTATTAGTATTAAAATGAGTTGAGAAATAAACAATTTTGAAGTTCAAAATAAAACATATTAAACATAATTCCTGACACTGTTATATTGTTTCAAATATTATAGTATGCTATTTATGAAAAAAAAGGATTTTGATTCTTTTTGTCATGCTAAATTAACTTTATAGAATAGTGCAGACTTTAAAGCATCTTGGTTAGGATCATTAGCACTTTCATTATGAGAAGTACAAATTATGTTTCTTATTTATTTGAATTGTATAAATATGTTTCTTTGTAGAAAAAAATGAAATTTGAGTATACATTATTTTATAGGGGAAAGAAAAAAATCAAAGAAAAAATTAGTATGGTCAGCCCATTTGCAGTGGTAAGTTATAAAATTTGGTTGTTTTATTTTGTTTTGTTTTGGTGCCCTGGGGTCAGTGTTAATTTCTACTGTCCACCTGGACTAATTCATGCAGTTTTCTTGGCAAGATTTCAGAAGTTATTTGCCATTGCCCGATTTCTAGAGCTGACTGGCCTAAGCTAATCCTGCTAGCTTTGTTCCTTAGGCAGGATTAAAACTCTCAGCGTCATATTTCTAACCTGATGTTTTAACCACTACATCAGGCTGATTCTGTTTTAAAATTAAAGTTTAAAATTTAAATTAAAGTAGCAAAACTTTTAAAATGCTGTGTGTGTATTCAATAAAACTAAATAAGAACACTCATTCTATGAATATTATATGCAATTTGTTAATTTGTATTCAAGCTATTTTTTTTAAAAAGATACCGGATAACAGTGCTTTAAATTATTGATATAAACCATATTGTGTTATCATTGCCTCATTTAATGCAAGAATATGAAAAAACGAAAAGTCAGTAAATGCTGTCTGTTAATTGTGGAATTATCTCATAGATGTGTGTGTTCTAGTTGTATGACATATATCAATAAGTGGACAATTTTTTCACATGTGGATAATTTGCTTTTCAGTTTCGTTACTCCGAATCCCTGGATAAATTATTAATGATAGTGGGCGCTATTTTTGCAGCCCTTCATGGGGCTTCCCTTCCAGTTATGATGATTGTTTTTGGAGACATGACAGATACCTTTGTTGGATCGGGAACTCTTCCTCCAGGTAAAAGGAGTCAATAATGTCATGAAAAGAATGCAAAGACAGGATTAAAGCATGTATCATTTACAGTGGATCCCTAAGAAAATTGCCAAAAGTTTAGTAGGCTCTTGACTACTGGCATTGACTAGTGCAGGATTTACAAACAAGAACATTCTATTCTTACATTGATGACAAATGGCTGTTCAGAATGGTGTAAGTCTTCTAATTGGGCAAGGGGTTGGACTGCAAGACCTCCAAGGTTTTTTCTAACTCTGTTATTCTAGGTTCTATATATAGTCATCCATGTAAGACTGATATTGCAAGAGAAAAAACTTAGACAAATGTATCTGATAAACATAATAAATATATATAGATCAATATATCTAACACTAATAATAAATGTTATATACAAATTAGAATCATTTGCCAAAACTAGACTGACTGTAAAGAATAATCTTTGGAGCATGTAAGCAGTGATAGAAACATAGGAAACCAGCCTTATGCCAAATTAAACTTTGGAATCCTCTTCTACAAGGCCATATTCTGAAAATAGATGGGACCAAAATAAAAAATAGCTGTGTGAGCCACTGAAAATCATATGCAGGCCCATTTAGTAGTACTGTGAAAAAGACCAATACTTTCAAATAACAATAATATTTAATTAAAATAAATATATACATTTAAGGGCAGAAGATAACATTTTGTAGATAATCTGGGAGACTTTTCTTATATGTTGCCACAGTTTAGCATTTTCCTTTGTATTATGAAGTATAAATCTATTTTAGAATTTACACTATATTTTTAATATTTTTTGCCACTAAATGGCAAGAAATCATGCTACCTATGTAAGACAATTTTAGTCAGAGTTGATTCTAAGGGCTACATAATAATCTAAGCCTTAGACTGTCTTACAACCTTAGATCCAACAACATTTTAACAGAGCCATGAAAACAAGGATAATTAACTCCTTAAACAGAAAGTCCTAAATGCTCTCCAACAGAACTTTTCTGAACTTTACCATTTCCTGCTATCGACAGAGAACTATGTATACAAGAGATAGCTATAATACTCCTATTTTCTCTAGGATAACATGGCTACAGGTAGTCCTCATTTAGCAACCACAGTTGAGACATGCAACTTTATTTGTAATCAAAGCAGTTACTAAATGGGAAAACACTTAAACGTGTTTGTGCGTTGCTTTTTCCCATTCCCCCAACCTTTGGAGTGCTGGGATAGTTAGGAAAAAGAGAATTAATGTTTATTTACATTGATTGGAGAGAAAGGGATTTCAAGAGAGTAAGCAGGCACGTAATGGGGAATGTTTACTCTCTTGTAAACTCTTCCTTCCCAATCTCTCCACTCTGTGAAGGGGGAAAGAAAAATGGGTCAGGCACAGTACTAATGTATACTAACTGATTGGAATGGTGAATACATAACACAGAGAGACAGAGACAGAAACTGCACAGTTAGTCAATGTGCACTTTGGTCACAAAGTTATTTTTTCATCATAATTTGACATTATCACTGCATGAGGTAATCAGTAAATGAGTTCTAGCTATAGAGCAAGGACTGAAATCACAAGCTAAATTGGTAACACAAGCAGACACTTCTTCAGTTTGCTATCTTTCTTTGAATAATATATCCTACCATATTTTTTTCAAATCATGATGTGCACAGTCATTCAAAATCTCACTAAAAACCAAAGATGTTTCTTCATTAAGAACAGAATTGGAGGAATAGCCACAAGGAATCTTATCAGGGGCAATTGTCTTGATATAAACAAATGATGGCATTTGATAATTTATAGAGTTTTAAAAACCTTTATAATCTTGTGACTGGGGATAATCTTGTGACTGGTGATATTAAATTGTTAATATCTCCTTAATATTTTTTACTTGATTTAAACCATTTTTTCTTCCTTCTGGATAGATAATGCACCTTTACCTACTGACTCCCAGTACTTACCTTTTAAGGATCTAGAAGAAACAATGACAAGGTACCTTAAATTAATATATATACATCATTATACATTACATATTTGATATATATATATAAGTGCTTCTGTAAATAGTGTAATAAATGATAATATTTTAAAACAAGGATTGAATAACTTCCTATAATAAAGTTTATAAGTCTGGATACAATGCAATCAGTGAAGTTGCCTATATAGAGAAGCCATGTTAGTCTCAAAATCAGTTATTGATTATAAAATTCAGAAAACAAAAATGAGATGAAATTGATTAAAGTGATGCCTCATTATGTCAGTACTACTGAAATCCTTATCTGGATAGATGCACTTTAGTTAGTGGTATTAAAGCAAATTATGGTGTTCATAAAATAGTATACCAGCACTACATATAAAGGTATGATCAGAGCAATCATGTTATCTGTCCCAAATAGAAGAGCTATGTTGTACATCAATTATTATGAATGTTGTAGTTTGGAATGGGGAGGCACTCATTCAAGGGCCTGATGACTACCATGTATTGGACTACAACTCAGATACAGCCTCTTGGAACTCTGTTTCAATAAATCTGGAAATCATCAGGTTAGGGAATAATGCTTTAGTGTGCATTCTGATCTTGGCGACAAACCAGAATCTAGAAAATTGGTGAAAGACTGCAATTCTATACTTCAGGTAACTGCATTTATGCAAAAATGGGACAAAAGAGTCTTAAAATGGTTCTGCCCAACCTGTTATTTCCCCCCAGTACCTTACATGTAGGCTTCTACCACCCTACAACTAAGGGTGGTAGACAGAAAAGGCAAAGGAAGGAATTCTGGTTTGCCGCTGCAGATGCTGCAAATGTTCAGAAAGCGAGCTCCGTCTTCCACGTCCAATTTCACACCGCTGGGGGATCCTGGAAAGGGTTGAAAGTCACCCTGTAGGGGCGACCAGCAAGGAGGGCATCCCCGCTTGATCATGGGAGGGTGGTAGCCCTTCTTCTTGATCCGGGAAAGCCCTCCAAACCAGCAGAAGAAAGACCGGCCATAGCAATATGGCTTGTCACTAGGCTGCAGACAGCTGAAGTCAAACTTACCACCAGGCACCTACAAAGCAGTGTGGATTAGACTGGGTGAGATCTACCTCTATTCAATCCTAACTATTTTTTTTCACCTGTATAAGCTGCTCAAAGTATTTTTCCCCTGTGAGAGAGGGAAGGGAGATTCTATCTCAGCCTCTAAAAACAGGGCGACTGACTATCCAGGGGAGTTTAAAACATTGCAAGAATAACCTGCTTCTAACTGGATCTTTATCTTTCTAAAATTTGTGGACTAAAAGATTTCTTATTCTTATTGAAGATTTGGGTTTTTACTACAAAAAGAAGTAAAATTGGACAAAGGATTATAAAAATTTTGGATTTTTTTTTTAAAAAACCCTAAATTGTATGGGCGACATCTTGTGGCTAAACCTGATATTACAATTTGTTATTGCCTAAAAGAGACTTGGCTTGAAGCCCAGACTATAGATAACTGCAACCTTAACAGATATCAACTGTGAGAAGCCCAACTGTGTTCTATATTCAGTGACAAAAGTATTTTCATTCTGATTGTAAAGCTTTTAACTTAACACTCTACTAAGAGAACATGGATGAAGATCAGGAACAGATTCTCTTTATGTTGAAAGCAATTTATGAAAGCTATTCTTACAACTACTGATGAAATAAGAAGCTACAGAAAAGAACAAGATGTCAGCCTACATATACGAACCCAAACTTTGATTACAACTAAAGAATTAACTACACAGAATGTAATAGAAGAAGTAGAACAATTAAATACTATGATAGAAGATTCAATTGACCAACAAACACAGTTAATGGAAAACCCAGAAAAGAGACCGACAACATGGAAAAGGGAAAAGACTTTCTATATAAACCAAAAGAAACCTGAGGATCAAGAAGAACAGACTGAAGGGAAGATTAACATTTCAGGACAACTATGTCGAGATGGAAAAATAGAAAGATGATTTGTTAGTCCTTCCAAAAAAATAGCGACCGGATGGCCTTTTCTAATTCAAACAATATATATAATAATACAGGGAGATCTATTTGATGATTTAAAAGCACAGACATGGAAGGCGAGTTGGCAAAGAAAGAAAGCTAGAATAAGGCTGAAGAAAATTGGGGTTTTGCCTTATTTGTGAAAATTAAAATAGAACATACTCAAATAGACAAGATGAGTATTTTGAATACTAGATTTTGTTATGAGCTGAGATAAAGAAAACTTTGGTCAATTAAAACTTGGAAGTATAAATATTAAAAGTTAAATTTGAATATTGATTTGCTTATAAAGGTTGAATGTAAAATTAATTAAGATATATATATAAGCTAAAAATCTATTGATAAATGTAATAAATATGTTTTTACTTAGCTGCTATAATAAAAATTATTAGCTTAAATATGAGATAGTAGATACCAAGAGAAAAAGAGAGGAACTTTTTAATGTTGAAATAAGAGAAATTTTGGTTATTAAATTTAAGACATTTTGAAATTAATAGAAAATAAGAATGTTATATTGTATTATTAATTAGTTGATGTAAGATGGTGAGAAATAGAATATATTCAAATAGATAAGACGTGTATCCTGAACATTAGATTTTGTGATGAATTGGGATAAAGGAAACTGTGGTTATTTAAAACTTGCAAATTATAAATGTTAAATGTTAAATTTAAATATTAATGAGAAACTAAAAATTGGGAAAAACTAATTAGGACATTGAATGTTAAAATAACTAGGATATGTATAAACTAAAAATTATTGATAAATGTAAGAAAGTTATTTTTATTTAATTGATATAATAAGAATTGTATTAGTTTAAACATGAGACAGTAAACACTAAGGGGAAAAGAGAGGAAATATTTAATGTAATAGTTGAGACTTGTACTAAAGATATTTGTATGTTTTTGAATTATTGATTAACTCAGCCACCACGTTGTTTTTTAAATATTTAAATGTAAAACTAGAAAATCAATAAAACTTTTTTTAAAAAAAGAAAGAAAAAGCAAAGGAAGTGGGGGGTCAAGGAAAATAAAAATACAAAAGGGCAGAGCTTCCACTATGATGTCACAAATTGTTTTGGCTAAATGTAGATGCCTATGTCTATAACAAGGATCTTTCTCCACATTAAAGCAATATAAATGTATTCATCAAATCATGATGGCTTAATGCTTTGAATAGTTTGTTTTATGCAACAAACTTCTCCAAGCTGTTGCCTTCATGCTGTGTAGTACTAGAAGTCTCATAATTCATCAGGCAGAGGAGCAAATAGCCATACTTGTTATGTATGTTGGGTAATACAGCCATCTGAATGCAAATTTCTTGAGAAAAATAAGAAGACTAATTGCTTCAGTGTTGACTCATAATATTTTTAGGACCCTAATAACTATGAAACAATCTGAAGAAATATTCTTTTGGTCAAATCTGTCACATTCTTGCTTTTTAGTTGTTTACATTGAGTATATTTTCTACATTATTTGGTCAATTCCTTTCTTAAGATTAATAATGATGCTACAGACAAACATAGATTACCTTCTTGAATTTACCTCTACAATACTGTATTTCAGGTATGCATACTGGTATTCAGCCATAGGAGCTGGAGTTCTTGTTTCTGCCTATGCATACACTGCATGTTGGACACTTGCGGCTGGCCGCCAGGTCAAAAGAATTAGGCAACAATTTTTCCACGCCATTATGAGGCAAGAAGTAGAATGGTTTGATGTAAATGATGCTGGAGAATTAAATACACGACTTATAGAGTGAGTACATATTTCATGCTTTTTCTTCAGTAGTTAATTTAATTTACCAGTTTAGTAACTCTAAAGTAAATCTCAGTTGCTTAGTGTGTGTTAGTAAAATTCAGCTCTGAAAAAGTACTGCATGTGTATAGCACTGGAGGACAATGGGATCCTCTGCTTTCTACTGATCTCCAAGATTAGCATGTCCAAGGGAAACTTCTGCTTAAAATTGCCAAACTAAAATGGATAAGCATCTTTGATTCTGCTTAAAATCTCCATCAAATTCATTCATTGCTTAGCAGAACAAAACAAAAGTTACTACCTTATCTTAAATACATTTGCTTTTATATAGAATGCTTACAAATTACACTTCTTCCAGTTCACTGCATTTTTATCTCACTCCTTTATAATTTTCCCCTTTATTCAGGATACATGGTACAATTGTGTATTTTCTGGCAAGAGGAATATATATTCTATATCCATGTATGTACTCAAACTGTGCTGTGTTGATACAACTGAAGTATGTCAGAAAACCAGCAAAAATGTGTCTTGATAGTCATTTCCTGAATATTGCCCTAACAAGTTTGCTCTAATTTCTTTTCAGTGATGTATCCAAAATCAATGAAGGAATTGGTGATAAAATTGGAATGCTGATTCACGGAATATCAGCATTTCTATCAGGATTTATAGTCGGATTCATTAAAGGATGGAAATTGACTCTTGTAATCCTTGCTATCAGTCCTGTTCTAGGAATCTGTGCTGCAATTTGGGCAAAGGCAGGTATACTTTTGCTGAAATATAATGGTATAGTACACAAACTCCTTTCAGTCATGAAAATGCCATTGTGTTTCCCTCTAAAATGGAGTTTTAATTGTTTCTGTGTTTCTTGAAATAATAGTAGGGATAATATATGTATCTTCAGAGGCTGTATGTCATTAGCAAAATGTCCTGGGTGGTCGAGGATGTAATATATACCTTCTTTAGGAAAGAAGAAACAACACATTATTTCATTGCTGGATCTTGATTGATTAGTTTTGGTTTCAGATCAGTATATTCTAATCTAAAAGTGTACTAAATTTTCCTGAATAGTATATCAAGTATATCAAGTCATTTGTGAGTGGCATACATAAAAAGATTACTCAGTCGTGACTGACATCTTCATTTTTTTGACCCCTTTGAGAAATTCCATGCAAGTTGCCATTAGTGCAGATGTGTACCCACAGGAAAACACATACACACACACACACACACACACACACACACACAGCATAACCATCCCACAAGAGATCAGTGAGATGTCCCTAGAAGCATTCTTTTTTTCTCTTTTGTGTTGAGAGGGACTTATGGGATTTCACTTCTGTACTCAACATTTGTGACTCACTAAAATGAAGATAACATTCAACCTCTATCTGTGTTTGAGAGTGTCCTCTGTCCTTTAAGAGGGCTTTTTCACGCTTGGGGAAAACCACTCTGCTTGTCTCCATATTTTGAGGTTTATCTGGCCCTTGGGAATCTCAGCTGTTTAAACTTTATCCTTTTTCTTCTAAATCATTCTGTCCTATAGCCAAGGGAATATGGCTATTGCCAGCTTCCCCATCCTCCAGATCCTGATAGATAGATAGATAGATAGATAGATAGATAGATAGATAGATAGATAGATAGATAGATAGATAGATAGATAACCTTTATTGTCCATTTTTTTTTTACTGTGGGCACAATAGCACACATTAAAAATGAAATTTAGTTGCTTGTTCTCAAAGCAACACATACATAACACACATTTAAACATACTCTAAACAATATATGTATAGACCTACACGCTTACATATAAGCAGCATATAAATATTAATCACTGTCCATCTTGAATACATAATGGAAGGGGAAAGTTTAGAATTCACAAGGTTAATACTGTATGGAACAAAACTGTGACTGAATCTGGATGTTCTGCTTTGGATACCACGGAGCCTCCTCCCAGAAGGTAACAAAGAAAACAGGTTGTGAGGAAGGTGTGTGGTGTCCCAGGCAATCCTGCAGACCCTGCTCAAGCAACGCTTATGTGCTATGTCCTGGATGGAAGGAAGAGAACTGCCAATAATCTTTTCAGCCATCCTCACCGCTCTCTGCACCGCCTTCCTATCTGAAGCAGGCAGTAATGCTTCCAAACCAGACTGTGATGATTCCATTCCAGCAGTTAGTTTTCAATAGCCACGAGAAAAAAACATGGTGAGGGGGAAAAAACACCAGGCATCGCAGTCTGTGATTGTATGTGGCCTCTTTTTAAGCTGAGGGCAGCCCAATGGAAGAGTGAAATACGACAGTAAAAAGCTTTGCCCGGTGATGTAAAACTTCTCTAAAGGATAAGATGGAACATTGTTGATGGCTGTCTAGAATTTTGCTACCTGAAGAATAAAGTTAAAGCAAGCATTTTGGGTTCTTCAAAACAGTCTAAGGTGCTGCAAAAGAACCTTAAGATATTAGGCACAGTCACATTATACATGTTCATATTCTTTAAAAATCAAAAGCAATGGAAAAAAGAAGAAAAATGCCAGAACTTACTAAGAAGAGGAGAGAAAGGTGGGAAAGGGATAGTTCTGGCCATGGAAAGGGGAACAAAGATGGGGCAGGTAGAAATTACTTGATTTTAAGAAGAAACATATTGTAGACTTTTTTAGATGGTAGGCAGCATCTAATCTCCAATGTTTCACTGGAGATGTTCATGTAAGAAAATGAAGCTGGTGTTAGATTTAAATGGAAAAGTCAAAACTTTGTTCTTTTGCACAGATCCTTTCTGCATTCACTAATAAGGAACTTGCTGCATACGCAAAAGCTGGTTCAGTTGCTGAGGAAGTTCTAGGTGCTATCAGAACAGTGATAGCTTTTGGAGGACAGAAGAAAGAAATTGAAAGGTCAGGAAAATTTATTAATTTTACACAGAATCTCTGGGGCTAATTTCATTCTGTATATTTGACTCTTCCGAAAGCAAATAAGTGATAGACCAGTAACATTCATCGCCACACTCTTCCATATTTGTTCATAAGAGTTGATCTAAATCAGACATGTCAAACTCGTGACGTCACGTGATATTGCACAATGTATTGGAGCTTTTTCCCCATTGCTGGCAATGGGGTGGGCGCGGTTTCTTCGTGACGGGTCCAGCCTACAGGCTGGCAGTTGGACACCCCTGATCTAAATTTTAGTCATGTTAAAATGTTCCTATTGTCTTCAAGCAGCAGGGAGTTGAAATAAAAAACTCCCTCAAAACTGCAAATCTGGGGTGTTTCTGCTTGCTTCTCAGTGATGCTCTACAATTGAAATGAAATAGGGTACTCCATAGTCTGATTCTGTTTCTTTTTTACTGATTCCTCTCATCCATTCATGCAGGACTTGCAATAGCTTTTCAGCGTAAATCTCAAGGGTTTGTGATAAAAAGGAATTAAATGAATTTAAATATGAGTTGCACACATACACAAGCTGCTACATAAAGGACAGTATGGCTGCAAGTAGAAGGGAATAACTAAATAATTAGAATAACTAATTTTGGCCAAAATTAAATATTTCTGTTGCCAAAAAGACTGATAGCAATAGCAATATCACTTAGACTTATATATCGCTCTCCAGTGCTTTACAGCACTCTCTGAGCAGTTTACAAATGTAAACATATTGTCCCCAATAATCTGGGTCCTCATTTTACCCACCTTGGAAGGATGGAATGCTGAATGTCTATAAAGATTCTCAGTCATCCAGATCATGGTTGTCCCAAAGATGCTTTTTAAAGAGGCAACTTGTTTTTTCTTTGAAGATGTTTTGCTTTTCATCCAAGACGTTTCTTCAGCTCTGATTGGATGGTGGGGGATTGAAGGATTTATATTCTTTGCAGACAGCTGGTCATTTGCATTTATTTAGAGAGTCATTGAGGCCACTTAGAAGTTTATCTGTGTCCTCGATCATCTGAGTGGTGCAAATGGTATGGAGTCTTCTTGGAACTGTTGAAAGGACTGTGTTGTAGACTGAAGATAGATGATGTCATATCCCTTCCCTCTGTTTAGAGAGGGCTGTTCAATTTTGACATGGATGGCGTCTTTTATTTCTCTTTCAAACAAGCAGTCCTCTCTGTCCAAAATGTGGACTTTGCTGTCTTCAAAAAAGTGGCCTTTGTCTTTTAAATGCAGATGGACTGCTGAATCTTGTCCTGATGGGTTTGTTCTCATATGTTGTGCCATGCATTTATGAAGTAGTTGTTTTATTTCCCCAATGTACAGATCTGCACATGTCTCACTGCATTGTATTGCACATACCACGTTGCTTAGTTTGTGTCTGGATGTTTTATCGTTGGGGTGGACAAGCTTCTGCCTTAGTGTATTCTTGGATTTAAAGCAGAAGCTTGTCCATCCCATTTATATCAAATGCAATTATATAATATACTGAATTTTCCATTTTTCTTTCAGATATCATAAAAATTTAGAAGAAGCTAAAAACATTGGGATAAGGAAGGCTATTAGTACCAGCATTTCCCTTGGAGTTGCTTTCTTAATAATATATGCCTCCTATGCATTGGCTTTCTGGTATGGAACTACATTGATAATAGAGGAAAAATACAGTATTGGAGGAGTCCTTACAGTAAGTGTTGGCAATTAGCTATACAGTTTTATTTTGCAAAAATAAAATAAAATAAAATCAATAATAATAACCAATTTCCAAAGCTGGGTCTTTATGGTGTGAAAACAACTTTGCAATACACATGTACAAATCCCATGTAATATGTTGTTAGTTAGAGCTTTGGTTGATCTTGAAAAGCTAAGCATGTATGAGATCACCACAAATTCTCAGGGCAATAGATCTAGGAATAGGAAGGTCAAATGGTATCTTGGAAGAAAGCAATTGAAACTCATATCTGTACTATTGCCAAGAAACCTTTGTGAAGTTGAGGCTAACTTGAAGGTGACTCCATATGGTATTTTATTTCATATGCGCTGTCATGAGAGATGGCTATCAACTTCCTGTCTCACTTATGTCCTGGAAACATCAGCTCAATGACAAAGGAGTTAAACTTCTTGATTTGAACCATTAGAGTGGCATTCCTGTTGCTCCCTCTGCTAACTGTTGAAATAACTTGTGCAAGAGGACCCTTGCTCCACTTTATATCATGACAAAGCTGCTTTCCCTTTAAGAATACACTTTTGATTCTGTTTATTTTCTCTCTCTGCGTCCTCCATTGTATCCTTTGTTGAGGTTCTGCTGGTAATCAAATTGTTCATTGGATTCTAGTTATTCCTGATCTCCCTGCCCTTTCCTTAGCATCTCACTTCAGTTCCCATTAGCCAGGCTGCCACCTGAAATGTGCCTTAGCACATGTACTAGCTTCCTTTCATTGTGCAGCCCAACATGATTATTTGTCCAGTTTCCACAGTCATTCAAATGGTTAGGACACTTGAAGACAAATAAAACTATATATTATTGTTTGGCGAGGCACTGCATATTTTCTGCTTTCAAACCCTTCCAACTGGAAAGAGTACGGTTTGCCAAGGGAAAAGGGAGTTTATTTATAGACCATGTTTATTTTTAATCTTTTTCTTTTTGCCTGCCAAGTATTGTAGGCAATCATAGTTTGAAATAGGAAAGGCCTATTATATATTTTGCTTGTAGGTTTTCTGACCTAAGATGTTTTTAAGGTATTTTTAGGAAATGGTACAGAGATAATTAATGCTTCCCTGTTTTGCCAAGCACTGCATAGTATTGCAGCTTAAGATAATAAAAAAGCATAGTTTGGCAGGAGAATCTTTGACTTATCAAATTCAGTAAATATTGGAGCATGCATTGAAGTAAATCGCAGGTACCACATAGCAAAATTGTAATTCTAATAAATGTCAAAAATAATTTTCATGCTGGTTGGCAAGGGTGGGCTAAACTGTGATTCGCAATTCCTTCTATACAACATAGCTTTTTAGAGAAAAGTCAAAACCTGCAAAATTTGATCACCTGCCATTTGTAAATTTGACCTTTGGTTTCATGGTATTTTAAAAACCATACCATGTGATCTAAACTAGGATTAACTTCTATTTAAAATCTAAGAAAAAAGCCTACTGAAAAAAGGAAACCCAAAGGTGCTTTTTCAGGAGGCAACTGGACTTTCTTGCTTTTCTTTGAAAACGTTTCACTTCTCATCCAATAAGCTTCTTCAGCTCTGACTAGATGGTGGGGAGTGGAAGAATTTATATTGCTTGCAGACAGCTGGTCATTTGCATTCTTTTAGAGAGTCGTTGGGACCTTTTGGAGATTTACCTGTGTCCTCAGGGTCACCTGAGTAGTGCAAATCCATGTAGAGCCTTGTTGGCTGCAGGATGTTTTCTCCCCTGTGTTCCTTCACTATTGAAGTCAGGAGCAGGCTGTTGGGGGTGAGTCTGTGACTGAATCTCAAACTGAAGCACAAAAGGTTCCTGTAGTCTACAAAATTTTCTGGAAATCCATTCTTAATCTCACACCCTGAAGACACAGGTAAATTTCCAAATGGCCCCAACGACTCTCTAAAAGAATGCAAATGACCAGCTGTCTGCAAGCAATATAAATCCTTCCACGCTCCACCATCTAGTCAGAGCTGAAGAAGCTTCTTGGATGAGAAGCGGAACATCTTCAAAGAAAAACACGAAAGTCCAGTTGCCTCCTGAGAAAGCACCTTTGGGACAACCATACTTGGATGACTGAAAAAAGGAAAAGATATAACGAATAGAAAGAATGATCTTGACGAACAGAAGGAACAACCACTATCAAGACAATGTTCAGATAAAAAAACCTGAGTCAAGGCAGATCTATAAACTGAGAAAGCATCTCAAACAAGGCCATTTCTACTTCTCATGAAGATAAAGGAAGGGAACTAGGGAGCACATTCAGACTTGCAGAATTCTATTATTATAACCTTATGATAAAAGTATCATTAGCCTACATGACTTTGGTTTCCTAGTTTGGTTTATCTTGAAGAGCATTATAACCCAGATGTATCTACTTTTGTGTTATTGCCCAAACCTCAGCCCATTTCCTGAAATTATTACTGTCCTCTCCAACTTTGTAGGAACAGCTTAAGCCCCCAAATCCCCAAGTGGTGAAATTATATTACCATCCATCTTGATCTTGTGTGTCTCTTTACTTACTTAAAAATGTTGTGAGCTGGCAGTATTTGGACCCCCTCCTATCTGTTGTGTCAACTGAAAACATTGACCGGCCAAAAACCAGCCCTGCTTTCATTATTACACATAATTCTGTTTTAGTTGTGTATTTAACTATATTTTAGTTTACTTTTATTCCTTTATTTTTGTGTATTATAGTTTTTTCTTTGTTTTTAATATATTTTACTTGTGAACCACCCAAAGTCATTGAGAGTCAGGACAGTTCTTTAAATAAATAAATAAATAATAAAAAATAAAGAAATATATATTGCAATTAAAAAAACCCGTATTTACTTTTTAAAAGCTTACTTTGATAGTGCAAAGGATTAGAATTTGGTTAGATTATTTTAATATCATTTCAGTGAAAATGACAATATTTTCTTACAATGCAAATTTTGAAATGGTTACTTATACCATTACATTTGTATGCTGAATGAAGTTATTCAAACACTATATTGAGAATATTCAAGCATCATTGTTTCCTCCAGTAGACATTTTTTGCTTGCTGAAGTTCAGCCAATCATTTTTATATTATTGTATATGGAAACTATACAGCTGACAATGGATGTTTCTTTCTGTTCTGAAACACTTTTGTGTAGGTCTTCTTTGCTGTGATCATTGGAGCATTTAGTATTGGCCAAGTCTCTCCAAACCTACAAGCATTTGCTAGTGCTAGAGGAGCTGCATATGCAATATACAAAATCATAGACAATGTAAGTATCCTTTTTGGAACTATGCCTACAAATGAAAAGAGCCAAAGAATTGGAGATCTGTTAAAGGTTTTAATAATCATTGGTGAAAACCAGGTGACAAGGCCATTAGATCCCTATGTTGTGGCATGATTTGTAGGAGAAGGGCAGATAGAGCTGGGGGACAGAGTTAAGCATGTCATCAGGTTAGAGTCATAACATTCCCACAAATGGTCCAGATCTGACTTCTCTTGAATTCCCTTACCTGGCATCAATTTAATATTGAATTTTAGTTGACTAGATTCTTATGTATAAGCTTGAGTAATAAATCTGAACTGCAATTTAACATATGGGCCTTTGCACCTGGCATGATTAGAACTACAATACAGATAGTCCTTGATTTACATGATGCTGGTTGCAGAGTGTTTGAAGTGCAGACACATAAGCAGAAAGCAGGCAACCATCATGATTTCTGAACCATGTCATAAATACCTTTGGGGGGGGGCGGAATCGTTGTAACTTCAAATGGTCAATAAGCAATTGGTTATAATTTGAGAACTAAGGAGAAACTTCCTGACAGTTAGAACAATTAACCAGTGGAACAACCTGCCTCCAGAAGTGGTGAATGCTCCAACACTGGAAGTTTTTAAGAAGAGACTGGACAGCCATTTGTCTGAAATGGTATAGGTTTCCTGCCTGAGCAGGGGGTTGGACTAGATGACCTCCAAGGTCCCTTCCAACTTTATTATTATTATTATTATTATTATTATTATTATTATTATTATTATTATTATTATTATTATTATTATTATTATTATTATTATTATCTGTGATTGGATAGTGCAACAGTCCAAATGGCAATTAGATAGAGGAAAGACTTTTTGCTGCCCTTTACTGATTGGCTGAATTTTGTAGCCTTGGGCATATAGAAAACATATCAGATTTGTTTTCAAATCTATGCATGCCTAAGGTAATTCTTCAAATTTAGCCATTACAGATATTGTTAATTGCATCTTTCTGTTTTTTATTGAATAGTCATGCAAATCTCTAATAATAAAACTAATAATAACAGTAAAAAATAAAAGACTGTATTTCAATATTGGCTAAGAAATCAATAAAGAAAATAGATTGTGGCATTTCTCACTACAGTGAAATGATCAATTCAGTTCATTAATGATATACTTTTAGGAGTAGAATAAAGGAGGGGCTAGATGAATGTTCAGAATACAGGAATAGCTATATAGTGTGACAATTAACAGCAAAGAAAATAAAATTAAATCAAGTTTTGCACTTACTCTGTAAATGGTTAATGTAGATAAGTTAATGTAGAGTTGATAATTGTATGACCCCAGCAAGCATAGTTGAACAATGACATAACAGCCTGTAAGATATTGCCTAAGAAACCAAAACAGAAACTGAAACATTGAGGGTATTGAGGGACATGAAGGGGGGGGAAATGTCAATTTTATTTTGAGTATATTTTTAATGAGAACTTTTCTCTGTTCCTATAAGATAAAGGAAATGTAGGTTAGCAACAAGGAACAATGCTAAAATGTAGTTCCTAGAGATCTAAATTGGCTGTAAACAAAGATGTAAGTTCATACATTGTAGTAAATCAAAGTATATTTAATTATAGTTTTAACTAGAATCAGAATTGATTAGATTTATAAATCATAGCAAGCTATAATCCACTGCTTATAAATCACAATGTGTAGATTCAGATTTTATGTTAAAACCAAACCATGATACTGTGGCTAAGCAAAGATTTCACCAACAAGATACCCTCTAGATGTGCATAATTCTCAGACTTTCCTTGACCAGCATGGCCTTTCCTGCAAATCTGAAACTTGAAGGTTACAGATCTGGATGGTACACAGATTGAGGAAGATTGTATGTAGTGTGCTGTGTCAAATCAATGTAAAAAAACAATTATGGCTACTTATGTAAAAATAGAAAATCCTATAGATAAACTTTCATGTTACACAACTTGCATGCAATATTTTCTTTTGTTTTCAATCTGCAAATGCATGAAACTAACTGGTTTTAATTTGTTATTTTCTTTTATGTAGGAACCACAAATTGATATTTATTCAGAAAGTGGCTATAAACCTGACAAAATTACAGGAAATCTCAGTTTCCAAAATGTATATTTTAATTATCCAGCAAGGCCAGATGTCAAGGTATCATAAGTTAAACCAGGAAGTATTTTCCACTATTACCATTTAAATTATAACTAATCTAATCAGTTTCAAATAATAAAGGAAGATCTCAATACTATATAGTTTTATTTAGAACTGCCAAGGGAATAGAATGTGATGCAAACATATGTACTAAACCAATTCTAAAAAGACTTCATAGCATAAACACCATATTATTGCTTTAAATTAGATTTTCCTACAGATCCCTTCTGAATGGGTTGGAATCACATTTGAATTTCCAGCCACCATGTGCATTCTAAGTTACAGCCCCAAGACCTTTGGAGACCACCAAAATAGAGAAGTCTTCTGTAAAATATGCAAAATTTTATGTTATTGATGTTTTGCCCTAATTGTTCACTGCTACAATTCCTTGTTTTTGTTTTTTCAAAAAAAAAGACAAAATTTCCTATACATAAATAAATGCCGAGGGTTAAAGCAATAATAAATGTAGCATCAAAGCAACTTCAGAAAATTTTTTGCCAATAGAATTTATTGAGAGTAATCTTAAATATATTTCATTGCCATATATTACTTATTAGGGTTGCATGGTCTAGGACAGGGCTTTTCAATCGGTGGTATGCATACGACCTGTGGTACTTTGGCACGCGGCAGGTGGTACGCAGCCATCCTAGAGAAGTGTAGCAGGGGAGGAGAATGAGATGAAGCAATCCAAGCCTGAGGGAGAGGCAGCTGCAGCTGCAGGACTGTCTGGGCTTGGCAGAAGCCCCAGGAGCCAGCAGGGCTCCAGCTGATTGGCGCTTCTGGAAGCAGCGTGGAGCTGGAGGTGAACTGAAGAAAAGTGGAGGGGGGAGGAGAGGCTATAAAAGGAGGCGGTTTGGGCAGGAAAGGGAAAAAAAGACAACAGGGAAAGAGAAGAGAGCTCAACAGGCAGAGAGGAAACAGGGACAGAGAAGAAGCAGCAGCTGTTGCTGGAAGAAAAGGTCCCCTGGTTCGTTTTCTCCAGCCAGGAGAATGCAATCAGCGCTGATGAAATGAAAAGCCGGCAGATGAGCATGTCGGAAAGGAGGTGGGTTTATTTAGTTCTGGATCAGCTGGCAGTTTTTGTACAGTTTTTACAGCGTTTTGTAATTCAGAGGCTCGGTTTGTATGCTTTGGTTATTGGAATATTTTAGTCTGTATTTTAGGCTAGCAATGAGTCCAAAGTGTTGACTTCCATAGGTTTAATCCCTTTAAACAAATGTAATTAGTTTTACCCGTTTATCTTGAGTCTATGTTTTTTAGAAAGTTTACTTTGAAAGTAAACAGGCTTAATTTAAGGCTAAAGCTTTTCGCAATTGCCAGAGCCCTTCAGTGTTGAGTTGCAACATTGTGACCCGAGACACGCCTGAGGCAACTTAAAGAAAAAAAACCACGGAGTTTATGTGTTTATTTTGTGAGCCTTTCTTGCTTTGCACTTAATTCCTGTGTCTTTAAGGGTACAGGGAAGGAATTGGGGAAGTGCATTCTTACTACACTCTGGAAGGAGAACTCAGAAGGAAGAGAGAAAGAAGGGCTGACCAGCTAGCTCAGGAGTCTACAAACTTAGCAACTTTAAGACCTGTGGACTTCAACTCTCAGAATTCCTCAGCCAGCCATGATGGCTGAGGAATTCTGGGAATTGAAGTCAACAAGTCTTAAAAATGCCAAGTTTGAAGACTCCTAAGTTAGCTGGTAGTGGTACATATTAATAAACATGGATAAATTCATCATACATTTTTCAGTGCAAAGCCACTGAAGAAATTAAAACTGGTACTTTTTTCCTTTTTTTCTACAGTTTGTAATATTTTATTAGATTATAGAATAAAATAAAAATATACATAAGCAAATAGTAGGACACAGTGGGGAGGAAAAGGGGAAAAGTGAGGGGGGAGAAGGGAAAAAGAACAGACTTCCTCTGTTGCAGTAGAAGGAAGCATTAACATTGAACCTCAACTTTTTACTTTTCCATAATATTATAAACTAGCCATTTCTATAACAAATGAATTTAATCAGTAAAACCCAAAATCCCCCCCTTTTTTTAGTCATCAAGTTTTTGACACCTTGCTAAGCACTGGTGGTACGCAAATATTGTCATGTCCTAAAAGTGATACAATCTGTGAAAAGGTTGAAAAGCCTTGGCTAGGAGCATGTATATCTTTCTGCCATTATTTTGTGAAATAAAACACATTTTATTGTGACTTGTGATCCAGTACATGTTATTCTGTTTTCCTCATTCAGATATTAAATGGACTGAATCTGCAGGTCAATAGTGGACAAACAATAGCCCTGGTTGGCAGCAGTGGTTGTGGGAAAAGTACAACTGTCCAATTGATACAAAGGTTTTATGATCCCTTGGAAGGCATGGTAAGATATCTGAAGCCATCCAGGGTACCTGGAACATATTTTATATTACATATCAGATAACTTCCCACAGGCAGGAAAAAAATTCATTGTAGAGAATGAGTACAGTTCTTGAAGTCAAACAGGTGGTGGCAACATTGGAAGCAAGACTTGGAATGATATCAAGTAAGGTAATCAGAATCTCTTGATAGTGTTTGAGATTTTTTTATTCACCCAATTCATCATATCAGGTAGTTCCAGGAAGAGTAGGAGATGAGGATGAAAGAGGAGGCCTATATACCGTTTACATTGCTGGAATGATAGCTAAAGGGATTTTTTAACACACAAATGCCTTGTGTGTCCAATCATACTTGGCCAATAAAGTATAATTATTCTATTTTATGCTATGCTGTGCTGTGCTGTGCTGTGCTATGCTATGCTATTCTTCTAAAGGGTTTTTACTTGCAAATCTTAACAGTCTGATATGGTAACCATTTTGTATACAATGTAGGAAGACAATAAAAAAGAAAGCACTTTGGAAAACATGGAAAACTTTTTCATTACTGAGAAGTCCTTCTAAACATTAACTTCAATCTTTCCTCAATATGTTATTTATCCAGTGTTCTTGGGAAATTTAAGTTATGGAGTAGTACTAATAAGATATATTGATTGAAATGAATTAATGCATCCTAATTTTCATGGCTGATTATCTGGCCACTCTAGTTAAACATTAAAAATTAATCATTGTTTTATTTTCTAAAGCACTTTAAGAGTGGCTATATCCTCAAAAGTATTTTAGATTAAAAAAATAAACATTTCTGTGAATCATACAATAATCAGTGTAAATAGTACCAGAAGAACATTTTTTCTTTCTGTTTTGAAATATTTAATCACATTTTTGTAAAATAAACAATACAATAAAAACTATTCTATTAAAATAATTAATATAATATAACCAACAATAGGATAAAATAAAATAAATGGTTTTTGCCTTGTTTTAGATTACCATTGATGGACAGAATATTAAAACCCTGAATTTAAGATATCTGAGAGAAATTATTGGTGTTGTAAATCAGGAACCTGTACTATTTGCCACAACAATTGCAGAAAATATTAGACATGGCCGTGAAAATGTCACCATGGAAGAGATGGAAAAAGCTACCAAAGAAGCCAATGCTTATGATTTCATCATGAATTTACCTGACGTGAGAAAATATATTGATTATTGCCTTTGATTATTCTAATGTCTTAAGTTATAGTGCTTTGTAATGCTTTAAATTACAGTGGAGATGCAGGAAACATAAAGAAGCATAACATTAGCATTATAGTTCCCAGAAAATAACCCCAAACTGTCTGGAGGACAAATGGTGGGGATTTACTAGTTTAAGGCCATGTGTATTTTTCATTTATTTTAGCTTTATTTAAGATAATACACTAATAGCATCAGTAAAATTACATGGAGCCCTTGAAAACCTTTCACAGGAATGGAAATGGTACTCCAACCCAGTTTTTCCAAAGTTTCCTGGTGCAATCAGATGATGATCATAACTGATGTAATTTCTAAGCATCATGGCTGGGCCAGCTAGAATTACAGGAACTGTAATCAATGGATATGGATATGTTGACCAGATTGTGGAAGACTGCTCTGTACTACCTGTGTTTAAACACTGCTAATCCAGTTTTCCTTTAGCTTTAGTTACAGTACTGAAAAGCCCAAATGGTAAGGTTCTCGCTACATTGGTATTCTATGGACAGCATGTGGCCACCCAGTATAACAAGAGAACCAGTACCAGTTAAGTTATTGGAGTAGAACTAGGGAGACCTAGATTCGAGTCTACTCTCAACATTGGAAACTTGCTAATTTTAGATAGATAGGATTTGTAATCAGAATATCATATCTTGGTATAAAAAAGGAAAAAAGTATATGTTAACAATTTTGACTAGGGGAAACTTTTGGTTACCCAAACATAATTTGTTTTGAAATTATAAACGATTGGGATATTTTGAACATGGACGGGGAATTAAAATTGTAAAAAGCGAAAATAAGATATAGATTGAATAAATGGATAATGAATGTAAATGCAATTAAGATATGCTTTGGTTAAAAGATATTTTAAACTGACATTATTGATACCTTTAGAAAAATATAACAAATGTTGATAGGCAATTGTATATTTACTTACAACAATAAGAATTTGCTTAGTGTGGAAAAAATGTCTATTACCAGATGAAGAGAGGATGTATTGGAGGGTGTAATATTGGATTAAGTTTGAAGAAGCTTACATGTACCATGAAATTGCTAATGGACTCAGTCATCACATTGTTTAATTAGGCACTTGATTGTAAAAATAGAAAATCAATAAAATATTTATAAAAAAAGAAGAAACTTGCTCATCTGAGCCAGTTACACTCTCTTAGCCTACCTTATCTCACAGAATTATGGGGAGGCGGGAATTGAAGGAGGTAGATTTGCATATATCATATTAAACTCCTGTAGGAAAGAAGGGATATAAATAAAATAAATATGCTATTAGAATTCAATTGCAGAAGGATAAATGGTTACTTTTTTCAGTCTATGTTTTGCATTGCAGTGCCAGGTAGGCATATAATATATTACCATATGATATGCTTCTGGGAAGTTCCCACTTCTACTCCTAATAATTCCCAAAAGATTTAAAAAATGAACTAAACAATTTCAGCTGATGACATCACAAAAATCAATGGATATCCCTCTGCAGCTCTTCAGAAGGTCACAAACTTAGGTTCTGCTTCCCATTCCCTTCACATTGTTCCCATTCATGCTCTAGGGCTAGGCCATTGTTTTTCAAACTTGACAACTTTAAAATATGTGGACCAACTCTCAAAATTTTCCAGTCAGCTTGGTGGTTGGGGAATTATGGAAGCTGGTCCATACATCTTAAAGTTCCAAGTTTGAAAAGCTTCACACTAGGTCATACATGATGTATTAGCAACTTTTGCACTAAAATGTCCCAAATAGACATACAAAATAAAAATAAAAAGTATTCTTGAAATCTCATGACATTTTAAGATTTCCACCGATTGTTGCAGGGGTGTTAGAAGCTCTGTGTTAGTAAGCATGTTTTAATACCATAGGGTTGATTTCATGCAGCACATTCAGCCAAAAGTGAAAAAAAAACTTTTTAATGGCTTAATGTGGTGTGAGTTTTGCTATTGTGATTTGTAAGTTGCAGTTTATGGATTAGTGTTCTGAATTAAGCCCATTAGGTTTATTCAGCAAATCAAGGTTCAACCAAATAATGATTTATAAATCAATTGATAGTATTGACCATGAGGTTACTTGCATTATGGGGGTGGGAATACATTCCCTAAAATATTAATGTTTTGTTCAGGTTTTTTTTTCTTGCTATTGAATGTAGGGTGTATTTGCAGAAGAAATAGGCCAATGCTTCTTATTCATTGATTTGCTACTTATTTTCAATTGAAATGTTGTACCACCCATACTGATGCTACCCTTGATGACAACTTCACTATTGATTCTAAGTTATGAAGTCAAATGTGTTTTGTTGTTGCTCTGCAGAAGTTTGAAACTATGGTTGGTGAAAGAGGAGCACAGCTAAGTGGAGGACAGAAGCAACGGATAGCGATTGCCCGGGCTCTTGTGCGGAACCCCAAAATTTTGTTACTGGATGAGGCTACATCAGCTTTGGATACAGAAAGTGAAGCTATCGTACAGGCAGCTTTGGATAAGGTTTTTAAAAATGAAACTGAACCTAATATATTAAAGGAAAGGGCAGTGGGGGGAAGCTAGTAAAAGATCTGACTATCAACAGTGAGTTGCTGGACTTCATTTGCCCAATGAGATCTACCCTCTAGTCTCCTATACCTCTTTGAAACCTTCTGCTAAGAGTCAGCAATATTCGGTAGAAACTAAAGTTGGGCTGCAAAGAGGAGATAATGTGAAGATCAGGTGCCCAGGACTTTTAGTTCTCATTATAGCCCGATTTCACTGATACCTCCTTTACATACACTTGACTTAAAAGAAACAATTTATGTCTTGTTTGGAAATTACATCAATATTACTTATTGAATTTGAAGAAGTGTTTGTCCAAATCAATGGGCAATGCTGCCTGAACACAATGGAAGTATTAAATATACAGATTTGGGCAGCACCATACTGGGGAAAAACATTCCAGCAATTGTATGGCTGATATGTTGTTTTTTTCCCCAAAAGTTGGGGAATAAAAAGGTTTAATACATTATCTGGAGGTGGGAGATTTAGAACTGGTCAAAGTCTTTGTTTAATAAGACATAGCAAATTTTAGACATAGACTAACACAAGATCTCCTTTGAGTCAAGTTCAGTTTGTGGTGACTTCATGGACACATTCATGCAATTTTTTTATATATAAAAAAAACAGAAAAGTGATTTGGCATTTTTTCCTGGATTAATCTGCAGCCCAGGTATATATCCAGGTACTAATGAAATCTACTCTTGATTAGCTCCCCAAAGTCATATGTTAAGTGAATTATTTATACCTTCACAGGATAATATAATGACAAAGATTTTGACAAGAAAGAAATGAAGACTTAATAAAATTATGAAGATAGTTAACTATAAATTCTTTTTTGCCATTTTTTTCATTGCTATCAACCATGAAATACAGCCAAGGAAACTTTCATAAAAAATAGATTCCACCCAAAGAGGCAGATTACCTGCTTGAATACAGTTAAGAGATTTGGATTTAGTTTTATGCCCTAAAATCCTTCTCTCTGAATATCTTGGACAAATCATTCACTTTTCTGCTTAGTGCAAATATTTATTCATATTTGTTAAATATATAGCCATTGCTTTATATAATTGTATATATATATAAAATTATATTATATATATTATATATAATATAATATATATTATATTATATATATATTATATTATATATATATAATTATATAATTGCTTCAGTCTAATTATATTAAATATGAAAATAAAGCAAATAAACATCTGACAGTTTTAATTGAATCTGGATATGTCTTTCAGGCAAGAGAAGGCCGCACAACAATTGTAGTAGCTCATCGTTTGTCTACAGTCCGAAATGCAGATGTTATAGTTGCTTTTGAAGATGGGGTCATTAGAGAACAAGGAGCCCATTACGAGCTTATGCAAAAGAAAGGAATTTATTTCAAACTTGTCAATATGCAGGTAGGCATCAATTTCTTCATATTGTTTTTCTTTTCCTTTCATTTGAAAATTTAACCTCTCTGCAGTGTACACTATCAATATTTCCTGTCTAAATCTTTTTGCCTGCCATGTCCCCATAATTTTGCCTTCATTTTGTAACTAACTCAAGGATGAGACTCTTTTATGCTTTAGGTTGGGAGACAGCTGAAACATGGGTAAAATCCAATACTGTTATATTAGAAGCAAAGCCAACTGACCAGAAGAGGGTAGGATCAGAATGGTATTTATTGGCATTGTTTTGTTAGTCTCTGGTCAGTGTCATCTCCCTCCATTCTGCCATAGCCTCCTTAAAAAACTGGATATAGCAATACTGTGCCAGGAGTCTGCCAGATTATGCAGTTTACTAGACTCAGCCAGTCTCCATAGATCTTCGTATAAGGTTGGACCAGTAAAACAGAAGAACAATGTAATAGTGGAAAAGAATCACAGTGAAATAGTTATGGAACCAACCCTTCTCATCACCTCTAAAACAGAGGATGGAAGAATTCAAAAGCGGATCAGAACTAATATAATTAAGTCCGGATAATGAGGCAGGAATTTTTGGGTCCATTTATTTTTCTTCTGGATCAAGGATGAATGGCTACCTCTTTAATTCAGTGATAGGGAAAGTTTCAAATAATGTTTATCAGAAGCAAACTGGAAAAGATCCTGAGTGCCTTTTCTAGGGCCCAAGCACTCCATTATATTTTTGTTTGTTTTTCCTGAGAGAGTGGGCCCACTTTGAAACATAATCCATTTTCATTTACAAAAAATATTATAGCTTCCACATAGGATTTCAAACAGCAATTGATCTATCAGGCGAAAGTTTGATGTTGCTAGCTTCCTACTGTGATGGCAGTTCTATTTTACAGCCAGGGTCATTCTGTAGTCTGAAGAAAGTCTCCCCAGAAATACAGGATATATTATTCACAGATAGCAGAATAAAATGAGACAGAAATTATTACAAGTAAATGAGAGGGGGGAACAGAGAGGGGAGGAATAATTAATGTTTTACAGTATCATCATCCATTACTGAATTTCTGAGAATAAAGCAAACAAAAATACAATTAACTATATATAAATCTAGTGACCCATTACATATTTTATATTGTCAGTGATCATTCCTACCTCTATCACAAAAGTGAGATATGATCACAAATAGCATTAATGCATTTCAACTGGACTCTATATCCCAAGCATTATTTGGAGATCTGAAATCTTTTTTATCACATTAACAAACACATGTTTGTTCAGGCAATTTCCACTGAAGTTGAAAACTCAGAAGACTCAGCAGAAGAAGAATCCCATCTGAAAAATAACCCAGAAGAGATAAGCAAAGATGCTTTTTCAAACAAGCTGAGGAGACGTTCTACTCGCAGAAGTATTAAAAAGCCAGAAATGGAGGAAAAAAACCTTGAGGTCCAGACAGTTCAGCCTGTAAGTCTTTTGGGTTTAGAGATTTGCATCTCTGGGACAAGTTATTAATTGTATTTTGTTTCTACAGCTGGGATCTGCAACAAATTGTTCTACTAAAGAACATTCCTATTAATGTTCCAGTCAGTCAACAGAACAAGTTCTTGAGGTACTCTGTCTGGTTTTCCCATCAAGCCATTGGTCTTCCCATATGGCAATTCCAAATAAGCATGCTTAGCTTATCAGGATCATTCATGGATTTTTTTTCTTTTTACAATTTTTGATGCATTTCTTGTAGACATTGTGCATGGTGTTGCTGCTTTGTCTGTTCCGTACTATGACAGGGAACAGGGCCTCAATGCAGGGCTAAGAGTGCAGTCTTATCCCAGTCAAACAGGGAGTTTGACTTTCATTTTTAGCCAAAAATATGCATGTCAGTGATGCATGCCACACAAAATGACCTAAAGAATAGTATGAGGCCTGCAGGCAGCAAGTTTGTCTTCAAGAAATGCTGGTGGAACTGCAAAGACTATTGGGCACATACAAACCTTTGAAATTTGGGAGGTGGGAATCAATGCCATAATATTAATTTTAAAAATTGTATCTATGTGTCTGACAGCACACATGCACTTGCTTATATATGTATATGCATGTATGGAAACCAGAGAACGATATGGATTATGTTTCATCTCTTTCCATATTCTAGGATGAAAATATTCCCAAAGTTTCATTTCTTAAGATTATGAAGTTAAATCTATCCGAATGGCCTTTCTTTTTATTGGGAACATTTGCTGCTCTGGTCAATGGAGCACTGCAGCCTGCATTTGCAATAATATTCTCAGAAGTCATAGGTGTGAGTATTTCATATATTTAATAATTTTTATACTATTCCCATGTCATTATATGATAGGTTCTGCTTTCAATATTCATTCCTACGCCATGATTTCAATCAGTAATGAACCTTCAAAAAGATATCTTTAACAATACGGGATAATTCTTGATAGAAATTATCTAAAATTGAATTAATAGCTTTATAAAATGCATATAGCCTGCTAGCTAATATAAAATATATGTCCCAGTGGTTTACTCATAAAGTCTCCCTCAAATTGAGCTTGATTTTTGGCAATTATAGCAATTGCACTTAGAGTTATATACTGTTTACAGAGTCAGCACCTTGCCCCCAACAATCTGGGTACTCTTTTTACTGACCTTGGAAGGATGGAAGGCTTGAACCAATGAAAATCAAACTGCCGAACTTCTGGCAGCTGGCAGTCAGCCGAAGTAGCTTGTAGTACTGCATTCTAACCACTCCGCCACCTCGGCTCTTATGTGACTAGATCTATAAAATGTTCTTGGCATCAAGCTGCAGAAGTAATTTGCCATTATCCTCCTTCAAGATCTTTCCCTGTAAAAGCTAGATTTCCTATTGGCCTCTCATGCCAGTACTAAATCAGTGCAATCCTGCTTAGCCCTTTTTGTGATTAAGATTAGCAAGCAGTTGCCAGTGGCAAACCTTTGTTCTAAATTGATTGCCTTATCTATGTGTCTACAAAGCCATTGTTTCTTCAGGAGAACTTCTAAATACAACGGGCATAAGCCAATGTCTGTGATATGAATTATTTTTTAAATGGCCACAGGATTACTAAGAAATTGGATATGGTTTATATTTCAATTTGCAACCTTCCATGCCAGTTTCCCACAAAAAAAGTCACTGGGGAAGAGCAAGCAGACAGTTGCAAGTTTCTTCTACAAGTTTCTCCTGTTCCCACTGCTTTTTCTCCCAAGAAGCCCCACTTTCTCATACCCTGTAGCACCCATGTGCGTCCTTTACTGTGCACCTGCCCCCAGTTCTTCATCACCTGTCCGTAGCTCCCACCAACTTGCAGGTGCTCTGTAGTGCTTACCCTTAGCCACTGCTGACTTGACCGTTTTTCCTGCTGGCAGGCTCATCTTCCATACTGCCTGCCCACATCAACCCTACCCCACATTTCATAAGGCCTATCTGTGGTACCCTTTCTCTCTGCAGCACGTGTGTCTCAGCATTCCTGGTAACCTCCATCACCTGGTGTATGCACACATCTCCCAGTGCTCCTTGCTTGGGATTCCTGCCTACTTAACAACCTGTTTGGTTTTACATTAGGTTACAACAACCAGGATGGATGAGATTGCCATTGCTAAGTGATTTGATATCATGACATCACGTTCTACAGCTGCATTACTTAATGATGAAAACTCTGTCCCCATTGTCCATTGTAACCTGAGGCCTACCTGTACATGAATGATGAAAGATTTAATCATTTTGCATTGAACATGTTACAGTTAACATAAAGAGTTTCACCATATGCACAGCTGAGTGGCTATATTAGAGTACCTTACTCTAATATGCCCTCCTTCAAGATTTTGTCTTTGTTGTCTTTGTTGTATAAAGATGTATATAGGCATCAGTACTGTCTCAACTGCTGGGCCATTTTGTTCCTCAGTTGCAAATCTAGGGACTATTAATATCTACAGTATATATCTTTACACAATAAAGACAAGTTGGAAGATTCTCCTGATAGGAATCTGCTGGTAGGAAAAAATTATCAATCATTCTCCTTTGTGTGTGCCAAGGCAGGTTGGTTATTGTGTCTGGAATAAGCTTAATCTTCAACTTATCTAGGTGAAAAGTTGCCAGCACAAAGGTAGTTCCAGGCTATTTCTGAACATGGATTTAGTCTTCCTCTGGAAGACTGTCCAACAATCATATGGTGGAAGAAGAGTTGCCCAGCTTTCATTTCTTCAAACCAGTTCTTCTATAAACCAGTGGCTTGACAGATGGGACAAGAAGCATGGAGGAAAAGATACAGATTAATATGTACCCTTATACACACACACACACACGCATATGTAGATGTATAGTTATATATAAATTATCTGTATATACAAGAATACACATGCTTTCGTGCTTATTTAATGACACTCACTCAATGACTACTCAAACTTACAACAGTACTAAATGAGTAATAGTTACAACCAATCTTTATACTTACAGTTGTTGCAGTGTCCCTGCAGTCATGTACTTACAATTTATGACCTTCCCTGCTGACTTCCCACAATGTCAATGAGGAAGTTGCAAGTCTTGGTCTTGTGATGTCCTGGTTTAATGATGGTGACTAGGACTCCTAGAACTGCTGTTGCTAAGCAGTGTGGTCACATTTGATTGAACAATTGTGTCACTTAACAATGGAGTTTCCAATCCCAAACACACAACACATATATAAACATATATACACACGGAGATGGTAATTTTTTTATAAGAAAATTTTGTGCAGAGCAGCGGGTGAGATTTGTTGGGTACCAGTACATATTAATTCCTCCTTGGGGTTATACTATGAATATAAAATTGTGTTCTCTTAATGTAACTATTATTAAATTGTTAGCTATAATGTTGGTAGATGAACCCTTTATTTTAAATCATTTTATTTGAAAATTTACCTTTTATATGTAAAACCCATTTATTCTTGATCATATTTTTATTTTCTATGGCAATGATGATCTTCTCAAATGCTGGTCAAAGACTTTAATAAAGGCTTGTGAGATGAGGGAATGTTTGATTAGCCATTTACGGAGCAGACATAGTTGTGGAACCTTCCTGTAATAAAAATAAAAACACTCCAAAAACAAAGGTTACATATTAGCCAATTTTTTCTTTTCTTGGAAAATTTGTAATATACTCATTGGTAGTTTACAGTTTCGTGGTTAAAACTGACTCCTTTGAGCAAAGGGCTAGTGCTATTTTACAAGTGTGTTAAACCCAAGTTTAAAGAACTGGCCAACACCCGTGTATTTAGACAGCCCACATAATGATTGCCCGGTACCTTCCAAAACACCAGGCAGGCAAATAAAAGACAGGCATCTCGTTCTTTCCTGTAGTACCTGCCAAAATGCCTCTGGAGAGCAATGCGCCAGCCATAGGAGAAAGTGACCATGAAGAACTGGGTATATTTCAGCCACTGAGCCAATATTTTCAGTGAAGTGTTATGGATTATTATATTGGGAGAAGAAAGAAAGCTTTACTTTAAAAGTCTATGGAGATTCTCAGTCATCCAGCTCATGGTTGTCCCAAGGCTGCTTTTTCAAGAGGCAACTGGACTTTCTTGTTTTGCTTTGAAGATGTTTCGCTTCTCATCCAAGAAGCTTCTTCAGCTTCTTCTTGGATGAGATTCAAAGAAAAACAAGAAAGTCCAATTGCCTCGTGAAAAAGCATCTTTGGGACAACCATGACCTGGATGACTGAGAATCTCCATAGAGATTTAGCTTTACTTTAAAACTAAAACAGATTTAATACTAGTCTAAGCTTCCTTGAGAGTGACTAGAATTGAGACAAGAGAAATGTCACACAAACTTATCTTTTAAAAACTATTAAGAGAGGTTTTCATTTTGTGATATACAGAACATAAAAAGTTATATTATCTAAACAATGTATAATACCACATTGGAAGTAAATGAAATAAAACTAAGGCTGAAATTATTGTTTCCATAGATTTTTGCAATACAAGATCCCAAAGTTGTGCGTGAAAAGAGCAATCTCTATTCACTACTATTTTTAGGGATTGGCATTGTTTCCTTCATTACCTTTTTTCTTCAGGTAAGTTGCATTGTTTTATTCTTACCATTTTTAGATGGATTCTGAAAATATTGAGGAAGAAGAAAACTCAAGGAATTTCTACCAATTTAGAGGCAGCTCCAGACATTGTGACCTCCAGAGCTATAGCATTCTAGAGCTATTATTAAATCAGGAAAAACAAGAGTTTTTCTCATGAGGTTCTGTGGCTATTTGGAAAATTGGTGCTTTAATTATGGAAAGGAAAACATCATGCCTGTGTCTTAATGCGGTGTATTTTAAATTATTCTACTGGCATTTTAAATTATTATTCTTTATGATAATTTAACAATATTTGAGCCCTGTAGTACACTATTAGTCTAATTAAAATGTGGATTCTACTAATGGTCTCTAATCATATTTACTTTAGAAAGCCAATTTAAGAGAGAAAGGAAATGGTCCAAAAGGGGAAAGAGCTAAATATAAAGTCTGTTGGACTTTGGTGGAACAACTGTTTGTATGGGTAGAATAGAATAGAATAGAATAGAATAGAATAGAATAGAATAGAATAGAGATAGAAATAGAAGGGACCTTGGTGGTCTTCTAGTCCAGCCCCTGCTTAAACAGGAGAACTTACACCGTCTCAGACAGGTGAATATCTAGTTTCTTCTTAAAAATCTCCAGTGATGGAGCACCCACGATTTCTGGGGGTAAGCTGTTCCACTGGTTGATTGTCGTCATTGTCAGGAAGTTTCTCCTTAATTCCAGATTGCTTCTTTCTTTCATCAGTTTCCAACCATTGTTTCTTGTCCTTCCATCTGGTGCTTTGGTAAACAACCTGGCCCCCTCTGCCTTGTGGCAGCCCCTCAAATACTGGAATACTGCTATCATGTCTCCCCTATTTCTTCTTTTCTTTAGATTAGCCAAACCCAAATCCCATAGCCGTTCTTCATATGTTTTAGTCTCCAGGCCTTTGATCGTCTTAGTTGCTCTTCTCTGAATTTTTTCCAAATTCTCAACATCTTTTTTGTGATATGGTGACCAAAATTGGCTGCAGTATTCCAGGTGTGGTCTTACTAGGGTTTTATAAAGCAGTAATAATACTTCGCCACAGAATGTGTTCAGAAAGGCAAAATGGTGGCCACACTGGTGCTATTGGATCTTCACCTATTTTTTTATATGTGGTGCTCATAAAAACCAGTAGAGCATAAAAAACATTGTGACTATTATCTTGATTTTGTTTTTACTATTCCCTCTGAATGTTTGTTTTCTAGGTGTTTTATTTTCTGTCCTATGAAAAGAACACTGTGGTGCTCTTCCATTTGGCTTTGTGTTGCTTTTATATTTATGGCAATCAGTTACAACAATCTTCTCTTTTAGGGTTTCAGTTTTGGCAGATCTGGAGAGATTCTTACAATGAAGCTACGTTACATGGGATTCAAAGCAATACTTAGACAGGTATGCAGAAGAAATGTGCCCTATTTGCTTTATTGCTTTTATGCTATTTCAGCCCAATTGGTCATGGCTTGTTGTACATTCCAAAATGTATGAAAACATACAAAACATGTATCCAAGGAGTAATGTAAATTGTATTTCTTAAACAATCCTTTTCCTTATGGTATAATGATATAATAAATCATTTTTAAAGTAACAGATCCCACATTATGCACTTTGTTTTTTCTAAAGGCAAGTTAAACAATAGTTTAAATGTCAGCCTTCTTATTTAAAACAGTCTCAAAATTCACCAGTTAGAAAGTTTCATATATATTTTATTTTCATTTTATTTGAGAAATTTCTATGGCCACCCACTCACTCATAGACGTTCTGGGCAGCTTACAAGCAGTTATTAATTATTATTATTATCATGATTTTAGAAATTAACTGTTATATACAGTAGGACTTCTACTCTACAGCAGATATTGAAGCAGTGCGTAATATTGGTTAGATGTTGGATCAGGTTCGGAGAGATTCAAGTTTAAATCTAAACCTAGATGATTTAAAAATCATCAGCAAATTTGAGTCTATCTCACAAAACTCTTGCTGTGGGGAAAAATATGGTTGGCAAGCCTGGAAAATTTCATGCTACTTCGTATATTTTTTCCCCCCTTGGCTTGTCTACAGAAGTGGGAAGGGAGAGAGTGGGGAGAATGGAATGTGTAGTGCAGCTGGTGCAGCAAGTTTGTTTTGGAAAACTGAAGAGTCTTTCTCATAGTTGTCTGGAGCTCAATTGGACAATGTGACCTGCACTGGGGAGGAGGGGAGGGAGTTGCTATAGTTTTAATATACTGCTTTTGTGCCAATTTAATCAGAGCTAACTTTTTGTTCATTAATGCTGGTATGCGTTTCCCAAATAAATCTGGCATTAGAGATTGCAGTGTCTCAGGTGTGCTTGCTTTGTTGGGATCATGAGCCAGAATCATGACAATGGTAGTATTATATAATTTGTGTTGAATCCTACAAGAAAATATGATGTATAAATCTAAATAACAAACATTGAATGAATATACAAATGAACAATGCAAATCAGCAACATCATCTTCTGATGTCAATCAGTGGGTGTGTTGAAAGATCTTTTGAAGGGGGTAGAAAATTAATTCAATTGGGTAGATTTTTTTTCTAACCATTCCCCATAGGAGGGAGCCTACTTCTCTGAAACATTTAATATTGTGTTCCATTGCAATAATTTTTAAAAATTGCTTTTTAATTCTTGCTAATAACAATCCACTTTTTCTATTCATTTTTTATCATTTGAGGTATTTCTGTTTTTATGGTTTTCTTCCTCCTTGGCAAAAAAAAATCTACAAATCTCATGTGAAACCTTTATCATAGCAAAAGGTTTAATATGTTCTAAAGCTAAAGCATGTTAATGACCTGAAATAAAGGGTACAAAGAAAAAAAATGGAAAATTGAGGTTATTGTTTTAAATCCATAAGTATGTAATTGTGAAAAGAAGAAAAAATCTTGCATAGTTTATTTTAAAAAACCCTAATCTTTCAGTAGATGGTTACCCCAAAAAAGAACCCTCATAAATTCACGAAAAGGAATGATAATTATAATACAGCATAGATTTTATCACATCTTGATTCTATCTAAATTCTGATCTTTTATTTAATTTGATTTGAAAAGTTTCATTTGAAAATAAATTGTTACTTGAAATGTTTTATAGGATATCAGTTGGTTTGATAATCCCCAAAACAGCACTGGAGCCCTAACTACAAGGCTTGCAAATGATGCTTCTGAAGTAAAAGGTGTAAGTAATGACACATTTCCAATCTATTCCCAAGAACTTTTCTGTATTATCCAAAATAGAAATTTAACCATGGATTAATTATTTACTATGGCAACTATGCAAATGTAAAGTTCCTAACGAATGCAGGGGTTTTGTTTTAGATTGTATCGGTCAGAGAGAACAGGAAGCAGAAAACAAATGCTTCTGAATACCTTCCACTGTAGTTTTCCAGTGTTGTCTCTATATGAACAGTTCATCTACTAAATTGTTTTAATATTCTTTTTCTCCTCTCCTTTCTCAGGCTACAGGGGAAAGGTTAGGTATAATTGCCCAAAACATTGCTAATCTTGGGACTGGAATTATTATATCATTTGTGTATGGCTGGCAGTTGACTCTTCTACTTCTGGGTCTTGTGCCAATCATTGCAGTAGCAGGACTCATTGAAATCAGAATGCTATCTGGACATGCTGAGAAAGATAAAAAGGAACTTCAAGGTGCAGGGAAAGTAAGTTTTTGATCAATCATTCTCTTGAATAGCAAATCCAAATACTGATGAACAGGCTGTATTGAAACCAAGAAAGAAACACTGAGAGATATAAAAGACAATTTAACTAATTTTTTTTCTTGATTCTCTTACAATCTATAGTAGCCTCTTTCAATTTGTTGTTCTCCAGATATTTCAGGATTACATCTTCTGAGACTCCAAGCATACTTCTAGTTCTCGGAGTCCCAGTACAAATCAAGGTGTCAGTTGGGGAAGATTGAATCCTAACAGAGGACTAATTACTTGGCAAACTCCTGTTTGGGAATGCACATTGCATCTTGCATCAGATCTTGTTTAATTTGAGTACTTGTGGTTTCTATTTTTCTTGTATTTGGGAAGAAAACCTTTAAGACGGTTATTAAATCCATCTTCTCTCCCAGATTGTTTTCCAAAACAATCAAAAGATATTACAGTTGCTGATGTTAGAGCTTAATGCTGCAACTAACATCTCTCCCTTCATCATAGTGATTTCAGTGATTTTGGCTGGTTTCCCAGGATTTAGAATGAGAATGAGTTTTCGTCTGACTCCCAATCCTGCCCATAAAAACTATTCAAAAAAAGAAGCAAAAGACATTTAGAGTAGTCATCAAGTTCTGATGATATCAGAACCATATCAGATTTTGTCCTGTAGCCCTTCAGAAGATCAGGAAATCAAAATGCAATCTCCTGCACCTCAAAAACCTCCACACCTGATATATTTAATTTTGGCTTAGTGTTATAAATGAAAATATGATATTTGTGGCTTATTCAATAAATGATACCTAATTTTTTCATGAATTAGTATGATAAGTAGTACTCTGTCAGTGCTTACAGCAGATACCAAGAAATAACTATGCTCTAGTTCCAAAATTAAAATTTGGTGGCAAATATGTAAAACTATTTTGCCATAGTATCAGAATATAGTGTTTTTTATACCTTTTTGCCAAGTTATTTTTTCCTCAGAGTGATGGTCTTAAAATATCATCCTAATATATTAGGATTAGAAAATGCCAATTTGGTAAACACTAACCTAAATTGTGCTTCTTGAAGCAAAATTCAAATTGGAGAGTTCATTATTTTCTGTTACTACTGTATTTTTTGCATTTTACAGATTGCAACAGAAGCTATTGGAAATATTCGAACTGTAGTTTCCCTCACTCAAGAAAGAAAATTTGAACAAATGTATGGAGAAAGTTTGAACGGACCTTACAGGTAAGAAATATTAAAATGTCTTGGCAACATTTGAAAACAATGAATTAGAAATTGAAGATTTTATCACAGCCTTTTCCAGTATAATGCCCTCTATTTGTAACAAATTACAACTTCTATCATTCTCTAGAGATCCCTAAATATAGGTTTGTACTATATTAAAAAAGATTAGCATGAATTATTCATATGGAATTCTGATGGATTTTATTTTATTAATAAATGTGCAAGGAATGTATCAGTATGAAAAAAAACCCAGCTTTTTTCCATTTTTTGTTACAGAAATTCTATAAAGAAAGCACATCTTCACGGACTAACTTTTGGCATTTCCCAAGCAATGTTGTACTTCTGCTATGCAGGCTGTTTTCGTTTTGGTGCCTACCTTATTGCAAATGGACATATGGATTTTAAATCCGTATTCTTGTATGTAACACTACAATATTTAAAAAACTATTCCAAGTGCATCATAGTATACTAGAATAGCACCATTGAAATTGTGATTAACTAAATGCTAGAATGGGTGGCCTGGTAGGACAGTTAAAGCTTCAAGAGGAAGAGTAATATTTACGGTATGTGGAAAGAATGATCTGCTAGGCACTTTAGAAAAATTCTGGAACCATGTACTGCAAAAATTAAAAGAATTAATAACTTGGTTCTTACAATAAATGGAGATCTAGACTCTTGTCTTCTTAATCTTGACTGACTATTTAGGCAGAGCAAAGATTAAGAGTAAAAAAAAAAGCATTACTACATAAGGAATAAAATTTGGACATCAGGAATAATGAGTTAGCATGAGATGAAAAGCAATATTGATCAATTTAAATTAATCTTTGGCATGTCTGACTAAGATGATGATCTAAAAGTTAGTGAGCCATGTCTCTAGAAGTAGCACAAGAGCAATTGTTTAAGCATTTAATTAAAATAGGAAATACACACAGTTCATGAATTCCAATGATAAAAAGGCAGATTACTACCGTAATATTAGAATTATTTTTTGCATGATTGATTAGAGATTTTTGCACATGCAGCTTTTTCCAGAATAGAATACTATAGTAAAGCATCTACAGTATTAGGACAGTGATGACGAACCTATGACATTCCATAAAATTTGGTAGATGCCAGCATTTACCAACACCCAACAACAATTATTTTCTAAAGTGCGCCCCATTCTTGTGTGATTTTTAGAGGCTGCATGAGACTGGGGTATGAGACTGGGGTATGCTCTTGTGCAACGTCCAGACCCTCCGAAAATGATTTTGTTTTACTTAGTTCATTTCATTAATTATTATATAATACATAACACTACACATAATTGACTGCATTTTTAAAAACAAATATTAAAAAATATTGGGGGGGGGGGCAGTGACACACCAACTGAGTTAAGATAGGCATTTTCTGAATTTTTAACATGGTGAATCAAAAGGATTTGCCATTACTGCACTAAGTCAATCTTTCACAACCTGGTCTCTTCCAAATGCATTAGCAATGTTATTCCCTGATTTCCCAGTTATTATGATAATTTCTCATTAACAACAAAGAAAATAATAAAATATTCATGTACCCAGCTCTTCATTAATGTAACATGTGTTTGTCCTGTTTTGTTATTTTGTTGTTCCAGAGTATTTTCCTGCATTGTATTTGGTGCCATGGCCGTAGGGCAGACCTTTTCATTCACACCAGATTATGCCAAAGCCAAAATATCTGCTGCTCATATGTTCATGTTATTCGAAAGAGTCCCATCTATAGATAATTACAGTGAGGAAGGAAAGAAGCCTGTAAGTTGATTTTGGACCTAATTTCAATACTTGACTTAGCTACTGTGAGGACTATAGTTTATGAGCTATTTATTGGTAGATTCACAAGATTATGTGTGCCATATTATTCCAACACATGCAGCCTAATAAATTATCAGCCTTTCTTTTCACAGGCACAGGTAATCCCAACTATCTATTTCATTGTAAATAATGGCATATTGAATTGTGCTATTGATTCGACAATTATGGTGCAAAAATCAAGATATTGCATACTTCACATTATTGTACTAGTTTCTGTAATCCAGATTTGTTGATTTGTTTAGTCCAGGTTTTGTTAAAATTATTCAATTATCAGAATTCCTACCTAGAAATCTAGACTTGTAAACTCAGCACTTCTTGATTGTGCAAGAATAGTATGTTCATTTAGAAGTCATTCCTCAGTGCCATCTTCCTTCTGAGGCTATAATATTAAATTACAGCTCTTTCAGTCTTAGAAGGCATTAAAATAGCTTTTAATTAGAATGATACCTTTTAGTTTTAGAAAGTTATAAAATAATTTGGATGGCTAATACCACTAAAACTGCTTGCTTTACTTTTGATATGTCTCTTTTATGTATTTGTCAACCATTTTTCTTAACTGTATGGATGTTGCTTGGATTCTAGGAAACAATGAATAGCAATATAGCATTTAAGGAAGTGGTTTTCAACTATCCAACCCGGCCAGATGTTCCAGTGCTTCAAGGTCTGAATATTGCTATACAGAAGGGGCAAACCCTGGCGCTTGTGGGAAGCAGTGGCTGTGGAAAAAGCACAGTAGTCCAGTTGCTTGAAAGATTCTATGATCCCCTCAGTGGAGAAGTGGTAAACTCATTTGGATTTTGCTTATATTGCTTTCAAAATTCAAATCAATGTAATACGATGCTAGATAATAAAATATTCCTACTCAGAATTGAACCCTAGCTGCCAAAATCAGGCACCATTTTATTTTTTTAAAATATTTTTTTTATTTTCCCTCTTTGGGAATTTTGAACATCTTTAGAAAAAGATGGTCCTATTGGAATTCATGCTGTGGTATATAAATGAAGAGTGAGGTCCCATGTCTTACTCTGCGTCATTGTCCTTCAAGCTTTTCCTGGAGGCACCTCCATGTCAAGAATAGTTTAGGGCAATTTAAGAAATGGGGAACTTGTAATCTTTGGGTGTTGTTGGATTGTAACTTCCATCCTCCTCTTTATATTGATTATGTACCTGGAACTTAATCCAGCAACATTTTTGATATAAAGTCATCTTGGGATGAGGTAAAGTTTGATCTAAACGTTTCCTTTCTATTTCATTCATTCATTTATTCCATTCAAATTATGCATTAAATTGATCATATTTTCATCTTCTTTCTTGTGGGATTTCTGTCATTTTTCTTTTGTGATGCCTGATTGATTGATTAGATGCCATCAAGCCATTTTCAACTCTTAGCAACTGTAGCCTATTCTTTCAAATATCCTTACAATGTACTTAATGCCACTATAACTGAGGTCAGACACTTTCCAGCTGATTGTCCTCTTCCTTCTTTGTAAGGAAAAGCTTTCAGTATGTCTGATAACATTTTTGAAGGCTAATATCCATTGTACATCACAAAATTCTTGGCCTCTAAACTGCAATAATTCTATTTTTTCAGCTTTTGGATGGTGAAAATGAAAAGCAGTTAAATATTCAATGGTTGCGGTCTCAGATTGGAATTGTTTCTCAAGAACCAACTCTGTTTGGCTGCAGCATTGCAGAAAATATTGCCTATGGTGATAACAGTAGAGAGGTATCATTTGATGAGATATGTGAAGTAGCTAAAGCAGCCAATATACATTCCTTCATTGACTCTTTACCAGAAGTAAGTTCCTTTTCTAACATGTCTTTCATTGAATTCCTAGGTGTGCTTTCATTGAATTCCTAGGTGTGCAAAGAGACTCTTCTTGATGGTATAATGTTAAGGAGTTTTTCTTGATGTGGAAATTAAGCAAAATGTTTCCATAAAGAATAACAGGTTGCATATCCATGATAGCACTTAATTAATTATGTTTAAAAAACTTTTAGCAAATTAAAATTAGAGGGTTAGAATTATCTCTTATTATACTAAGTTGTATGATTTCTTATATGTAATTTATTTATTCATCACATTTCTATGCCACTCATCTCACCTAAGTGATTCCTAAGATTACATTATTATTTTTACTACAAGAATTTTCACACTGTTAAATCTGCACCCTAGAGGAGCACTCTAGGGTTGGTTTACTCTGCTAAATTCTTATATGCAATTATATATGCATAGAGGTAGTCTTCGACTTATGAGCCCAAAATTTCTGTTGCTAAGTGAACATTTGTTGAGTTTTACTCCATTTTACAGCTTTTCTTACCACGGGTTTAAGTGAATCATTGCAATTGTTAAGTTAGTAACATGGTTGTAAAGTGAATCTAGGTTCCCCATTGATTTTGCTTGTCAGAACATCACAAAAGGTGATTATGTGACCCATGGACACTGCAACTGTCATAAATATGAGCCAGTTGCTAAGTGATTAAATTTTGATCATGTGACCATAGGATGCTGCAATGGTTGTAAGTGTGAAAAATTTCACAAGTCACTTTTTCAGTGCTGTTGTGATGGTCACTAAACAAAAAGTTGTAAGTCAAGGACTAACTATACACTAATATTTTCCCAAAATATTTCTACACAAATGTTAATATATTTCTACATAAGTTCTAGACAACTTACAATTCTAAAACGATTGATTAATGCTTGGCACTTAAGTACTTGCAGGGGTGTTTACTCGAATCTGAATCTGCCCAACCTATTGAGTCATCCTAGAGAGAAACTGTTTTCAGTTCCTTACTTTAATGAATTGAATTGAAGCTAAAAGTTCCCCCTATCCCTGCTGTACCAATTATCCCTGGTCAGTAAATTAGAGAGGGCAAGTTGCAGTAATCTAATTGAGAGATAACAAAAAGTTCAGGTTCCTGATTCAGAAAAGGTAACAATTGCATAGTTGACTGAACGTGTCCTGGTCACGCCCACCATTTTTTGCTTCAGCAAGATCCAGGAGAACCCTCAGAGTAAAGCACCTGCTTCTTCAGAGGAAATGTATATATATAAAACTGGGGATCATAAATATATAATATTAACTATACCTCAGTCCATATTAATAAAAAATATGAGGTAAGGAGAAATTCTGGGCACCCCACATGGAAATAACAATAGGACTCAGCCTGTCCATCCCCACCAACACTTATTGGAATAGAAAGAATAGAACCACTACAGAATAGTGTCGTTGATTCCCAACTAGGAAGCAATATACAAGGATACTATAGTTCTGAAAAATCTTAGAAATATCTCTCATACAAGTCCTGTCATAAGTCATCTATGTCAGCAACTAGTGCAGTTTTAATTTCATGCTTAAGCCTGAGCCCCAATCAAAAGGAATTCATGTACAGGTAGTCCTTGACTAACAACCACAATTGGGATAGGAATTTCAATAGTAAGTCATTGCATTTGTAAGTTAAGGCACCCAATTTTACAATGGTTGTTAAACAAATCTATTCTCCCAAATGGGTGTTCTTTGCCTGAAACTGGCAAAAACCACTGGAAACTGGCAAAAAGTTGCATATTCAGAAATGTCACCAGGGATGCTACAAGAAATCATAAATGCAAGCCAATTGCCATACACCTGAAATGCAGTCATGTAACCATGTACCTGGGCGGGGGGAGGGCATTTTATGTCAGCCAGAAATGCTTTCCAAGGCCATTATAACTTCAAAAGGTTGTTAAACAACCTGTTGTAAGTCAAGGATTACCTGTAATCTATCTTATCTAGAGTTATTTGAACTTGATATATGCAGAAGGTTATTATGAACTACAACTAACAACTGCCTGCTGAGTTGGGAGTATTTTTTCATTTTCTCCAACTGCCATAAAATGATTGAAACGTCCGCTCACTACCTACAGAGCCTTGGATATTGAGGTATATACCGTGTTTCCCTGAAAATAAGACCAAAAGGCCTATTAGGGCTTCTTTTCAGGGGAATGCCTGACTTTGCAGCCCACCATCCCACCATCTAGTTGCTTGTGGCCGCAACAGGGCAGGAGAGCGGGCATCGCACCGCTGCCACTGCCATGAGATGAGGCGAGGCAGATGGGAGAGTGGAGCTGTCCCATGTACCCGTACCCGCTTACCTTAGGGCTCCCGCAGCCAGGCCACTCCCCACTAGGTGACCCCCTCCCACCCATTCAATGACCTGGCTGCCCACCTGCTTCTCTTTCACTCCCCTTCTGAACTGCACTGCCGGGGAAAGTGACAGCGAAAGGTTCTGCCACTGCTGCGCAACAGCCATGTCTGCCGCTAGACACTCCCCCTGGCTCTGAAACAGCAGAGGGGGACTGAGTAACGCAAGAGAGGTCACCTGCCTCACCTCAATTCATGGCGGCAGCTCCGGTGTGATGTGTATTCTCATGCCCCATTGTGGCAGCAAGCAACCACATGGTGGGACAGAGTGGATGGGCTCTTAACTAGGGTTTATTTTTGGGGTAGGGCTTATATTAGGCGCATGCCAAAGAATCAGGCTAAGGCTTATTTTCTGGGTGGGTCTTATTTTGAGAGAAACTCTTGGTACATGGCTGTTTATATGACATTATATGACATATATGACATATGCCATTATATGACATATATGACATTTATATGACATATGACATTATATGACATTAGTAGGGTTAATTAATTAATTAAGCTTTTTACCTCTTTATAAATTCCACTTTTGCTCAACTTGGAGCATTGGCAGTCTACTAAGAGATTGTACTTTAACTGAAATGCTCCCCAAGGAAAGAACTTCAGAGAGAAACAGAGAGAGATAAAGCAGGAATTTTACATGCAAAGAATCTAGCTTGTTCATTGGCATAGTTCAGGGGTCCACGAACCGGCACCGGTTCGTGGCATGCCAGCAACTGGTCCACCCAAACAAGCGAAGCCTTATCTGCAGGATGTAGGCCTCACACAAAACCACGCCTCCTTCAGTCCATGGAAAAATCTTTCTCCACGGAATTGGTCCCTGGTGCCCAAAAGGTTGGGGGCCACTGGCATAAATGATCAAATTAATTGATACACCAATATTTATTGAAATAATGTTGATTACTTATAGAAATACAATACTGCTGTTGGTGACAAAGGAACTCAACTCTCTGGGGGCCAAAAGCAGCGCATCGCTATTGCCCGTGCTCTCCTCCGCCAGCCAAAAATTCTGCTGTTGGATGAAGCAACCTCTGCCCTTGACACAGAAAGTGAAAAGGTAATTATTTTCTCAATGCAGAAAACATAGGCTTCCAATTGGGAAGATTTCATAATACAGGATATCATTTGAGACAGACCATACCTAAATAGTAAGTACATAAAAAAAACCTCTCCATTTGAGTCCCTGGCTATTTCAATTGAACTGGAAATGTTCCTTTTTCTAGTTGTTGTTGATGTTATTTAAAGAACTTAGGATAGGGTTGGGTAGATAGGGTAGGGTAGGATAGGATAAGATAGGATAAGATAGGACAGGATAGGACAGGAGAAGATAACCTTTATTATCATTTTTTAATGTGAGTACACTGGCACACATTAAAAATGAAAATCTGTTGTCTGCTCTCAAAAGAAAGTATATATCTGCCAATACACAGACATAATACACATATACACATGCTATAAACATATGTGTGTATGTAGGTCTTTGGTCATTCGGGTTCTCTCCCGCGTAAAATTGGAAGTATCCTGGCGACGTTTCGACGAAGTCACATTCGTCATCTTCAGGCTGGTGTCTTCAGCTTCCTGCTTCTGGGAGTAGTGTGTGTGATCGCAGCTGTTTCTTCCTTTTAACTGCCAGTGGGGTTTGAGCTGATTGGGTGGGAGCTTGGCT
>NW_015386417.1:716101-732419 GCF_001527695.2 Protobothrops mucrosquamatus
AGAGAACCCGAATGACCAAAGACCTACATACAAACACCCGCGAAAACCTCAGAAAACAAATATGTGTGTATGTGTATACACACACATACATACACCTACACTCATACCTATATATACATATATATTATATGACTGCCTATCTTATATAAGGAAGCTAGGCAATTCATAACAACCAGCAAAAATAATAAAAACTAAACAACCATCTCATCTGGTGCCCAGCCACCACACTATTAACCTCCTGACTCAATCCCCATCCTAACTCAATGCTTGGCAGAAGAGGCAGATCTTCACGGCTTTTCAGAAAGCTAAAAGGATATGGACCTCTTCAGTCTCTGGTAGGAGTCTATTGCATAGGGATGGAATGGCTAGAGAAAAAGCACACTGACTGCAGCAACATTTTAGGGATGGGAACGAAAACATGTCTATCCTATCAGACTTATTGGGACAGACAGATATCAAGAACCAATTTTAGCTAGCGTGGACAATCCTGCCAAATGGACTAATAGTTTGCTTCAATATAAAAGAATTTGAATTCTTGGGCTTACAGTGACTAAGCTACTAGGTCTCCAAAAGGATTCACAACTAGAAAATTAACAATAGCTCAAATTAAAACATGAAGCTGTTTCAGAGTTAGATGTACATTAAGCTCCTAGTCACAATGTACATGTTCTCAGAGAACAGAAGAGGATTTTTTTTCATATATTAAAATACATTTTTTCTTTTCAATAGGTTGTCCAGGAGGCTTTGGATAAAGCCAGACAAGGTCGTACCTGCATTATAATAGCTCATCGCTTATCAACAGTGCAGAATGCTGACATTATAGCTGTAATCCACAAAGGGAAAGTTATGGAACAAGGAACACATCAGCAACTTCTGGCTGAAAAAGGAATTTATTATTCATTAGTCAATGTACAGGCAGGAACAGCTCATGGATAAATAAGAAAGTGAACATTACTTGAATTAATTTGATTGATGGGTTATGTAGCATTAAGTTGGGTTGACTCTTAACGACCAAACAGGTAGATTTTCACCAGGATGATCTGTCCCCAATTTAGTCCTTCAGGTCTTCCATAGGTGCATTAATTGCCACAGTAACTGAAAACATCTGTCTTGTCAGGTCCTCAAGGATCAAGAAAGATACGTGGAGTTACTTCTGAGTAGTTTCCTATATTGTTCCTCACCTATAAGCAGAAATCTTATCAAAGTAAAGCAAATATTTGCATCACCATACATATACTATGGGAATTGCTAGAGAGGAACTGTTTTAACTCTTCCTCCCGACCAAACTTCCCATGCTTTGCTGACTCTGTGCCTTCTGGAATGCAGCCCTCCTTCCTGGGAATCTAGACTACATTCCACCACAGTCCTCTTCTTTTCTTCTACCTTTCTCAGCCTTATGGACCTTTTCAGAGAACTAGGTCTTTATATAATGTACCCAAAGTATGATATTTGAACCTGATCATTTATTTGTGCCTTGAGAAAGAATTCTGTGTTGATCAGTTTCATGATCCAATTTTTTCTAATCATGATATTCTCAGGAATTTCCCCCAATATCAAAATTCAAAAACATCAATACTCCCTTCTTCTTGCTTCTTCAAAGTCCAATTTTCACATCCATAGAGTGTTATAGAGAAAATATGGTCTGCAGATTTCTAATTATTTAGATATACACATCTTTTCTCAGGACTTCATTGCTACTCTAGCAAATGCTAGCCTAAGGAGTATTTCTTAGCTGCTGGTTCCTTTATTGTTGAGAAACAATCTTAAAAGTGAGAAGTTGTCACCCCGTTTCCATTTTCCCAGCTTCCCAAAGTATGATATTTGAACCTGATCATTTATTTGTGCCTTGAGAAAGAATTCCATGTTGATCAGTTTCATGATCCAATTTTTTTCTAATCATGATATTCTCAGGATTTTCCCCCAATACCAAAGTTCAAAAACATCAATACTCTTTTCTTCTTGCTTCTTCAAAGGCTAACTTTCACATCCAGAGTGTTATAGAGAAAATATGGTCTGTAGATTTCTAATTATTTAGATATACACATCTTTTCTCAGGACTTCATTGCTACTCTAGCAAATGCTAGCCTAAGGAGTATTTCTTAGCTGCTGGTTCCTTTATTGTTGAGAAACAATCTTAAAAGTGAGAAGTTGCAGTCCTGTTACTATTTTCCAAGCTTCCTGCAATATATAGTATGTTCCACAAATCAGTTCAATAAATAAGAGAAGGATACACAGCTTTTTCTCTCCTTTGCAAACCTGGAGCCAGTCTGTTTTGTCATGCTATCTTCAGTAGCATCCAGAATTTGCAGGAACTAGCAAGTATAGAAGATGCTATTCACATTCTTACATTAAACAAGATAGGCCAAATTCCTAAGAAGGATCACTAACATTAAACATCTGCTTTGAGTCAGGTTCTGCATTCCAACTCTCTTTGCTTATTACCTTCGGCTGGTTAACTGAGCACTTTATAATCTTGACAGCTGTATTTGCATGATGACTTCAAGAATTTTATCACCATCATCTTCCCTATGAAGTGATGGATCAAGAAGTTTCCTTTGTGACCATACAATGCAAAATGACATACTTCAGGTTTTAAATGTATATCTAGAGCTTGAAAACTAACACTTGTATTTTGGAGAAGTGAAGAAATATGAGAGACAAGCTTTAAAAGCAATTATCTCCAGTGAAAAGAGACAGTTGCTAATATCTGTTCAATGTCATTAAATAAAGTTTCAATAACCAGTGGGTTTTGGGTCATTTGTGTGAATATACAGTTTAATTTTTTTTTAAATGCCTTTAAAGGAGGGATATTTGGAATCACAACCTGTTGTGACATTAAAAGTGAATCAGAGTTAAATATCTGGGGGAGAGGAATATATATATTATCTTTATAAAGCCAAATGCATAGAACAGAACAACATTGCAATAAAGAATGTATAAGAATTGATTAACTTTTTCTGAAACATTATAAAAAAGAATTAGTTTTTCTGAAACATCACTGCCATATTTTCTATATGTTTATTTTATATGTTTATTTTAGTTGGAGAAATTTGCTGGGTGTATTTATTAACCACATTTATTATTTTTAATCTATATTAGTATGTAGATTTATGACTAACTTGCATACTAGTTACTTCCCATTTATAACTCAAACTTCCTTTTGTTACCCACTGAAATACACACCATTAGCTCTCCCCACTTACTATTGAAAATGACAAGGAACAGACATCTTGAGATAGCTGGAGATTTGACGTTAGACCAGGGCTAGACCTCTGTGTCTCTGCATGTCAGAGAATGTATGCATCTGTCATTTGGAGATGGCTTCATAGCTCTTACATTTATATTTCTGTGAATGTTTTTGGCTAGGGGGCGCTAAAACAAGAAAGCAAAGAAAATGTAGTGTAGAAGAAAGCAGGAAGTGGAAAATCAGCAAAGACAATTTCTTTGTGAAAAGCTGGAATTATCTGTCCTCCGGGCCCAGGTGCCTGCTCTTTGTTTTTTTTGTTTTTTTGTTTTTTTTGTAAGCTTGACAAACTGGTCTTGCAGTTGCTTCTACTTTCCTTTGCATCTGTCTGGGTCTTCCTCCAAGTTCCTCTAATTTCGCTCCATGGATTGTTTGTTACTCCTGTTTTTTGTAGTATTTATCCATTACATCATACAAATATTTATTATCTCCCCATTTTGTCAGCAAGGCTGTCCTCTAGCTGCTCCATTTTGTTGTTTGAATGTGCCTTGCCTTCTGCCTATTTCTTAACAGGAAGTCAGATCAATCAATCAGCATGAAGGACGCACATCTCCACACAACGCATAGTTGAGATTTGGGGGGTATGTGCGTCAGCTCATCTGCCACCATCTACAACCTATGCTTGCCTATCAACTTTGCAGCATAGGATGCATTGATACCTATACGCAGTTGCAGGCAAGTCTAAATCAAGCTTTAGTCAATGGGAAAGTTTATATCACACATCTCTCAGTGAGATACAATAATAACCTCCACAGAATGGAGGACGATACTAAAGGATGAGACAATAGACAAAGAATCCTATATGAAGGATTCTTAAGATAGCCTAGGTTTAGCTCTGCTGAGCACAACATAGTCTAGTTTTCTAAATCAATATAGCAAAAAATAATAATAATTCATGCCCACATTTTTCACACTCAGTCACTTGGCAACTGGCCAAGGATCTGACGGTGGGAAATAGAGGAGATGAGCTGCAGCATCAGAAGGTGTTGATATCACTGATGTAGACCCACATCAGCAGGCCTTTTCAGCTGAAGGAGACTTTTCTCACATTGGGCTGCAGTCAGATTTCATTTCGTTTAAATCATCACTCACTGGCTTTGGTATCCCAATTCTTTTGATAGATTTTTCTTTGTTTTCTTGGGTTATCTGCTACTTTTTTCAGAAAAGAAATGCATACAGTATTTATAAAACATTTTAGATTCCTATCATACAGTACTTCTTTTTATTTTCGTGATCTGATCTGATTATACTGAACAGTGTTTGTATAATCTGAGCCTGGTGCCTTCCAGAATTTAGTTCACAGGATATCACAGAGGATCTGGCAGTCAAGCTATTTTCCAAAGCACTGAGGGCAGGACAAGAAGAGACAGATGGAAACTAATCAAGGAGAGAAGCAACCTAGAACTAAGGAGAAACTTCCTGACAGTTAGAACAATTAACCAGTGGAACAACCTGCCTCCAGAAGCGGTGAATGCTCCAACACTGGAAGTTTTTAAGAAAAGACTGGGTAGCCATTTGTCCGAAATGGTATAGGGTTACCTGCCTGAGCAGGGGGTTGGACTTGATGACCTCCAAGGTCCCTTCCAACTTTTTTCTTCTTCTTCTTCTTCTTCTTCTTCTTCTTCTTCTTCTTCTTCTTCTTCTTCTTCTTCTTCTTCTTCTTCTTCTTCTTCTTCTTCTTCTTCTTCTTCTTCTTCTTCTTCTTCTTCTTCTTCTTCTTCTTCTTCTTCTTCTTCTTCTTCTTCTTCTTCTTCTTCTTCTTCTTCTTCTTGTTGCTGGGAAAGGTTTGGGAATTCTGAGAGTAATTACTAGTCAATTCCAATTGCATCCAAAGCCTCGGAGTAGACTTCTCCAGCATTGCACATTGTGGCTTTTGTGGTTTGCCACAATTAAGGTGGGCCACCCATGAGTCCTGGCAAGCGACGACAAGCCAGAAAGGAAGAGACACGCAGGAATTTCCTCGAGGTGAGTGACCCAGGGGGTGTTCTGAGTTCCTCTTTTATTTGCCGCTTATATGAGGAAGTACATGCTTGTTACATAATTGGTTACATGTGCAGTCAATTAAGTACATGCTATCATATAATTGGTTACATACTTGTTGCAGGGCAGAAAACTAAGTAGGTTAACATGCAGTTGTGTCTTAGCATATAATTGGTTGATGCTTTCTATAGGATGTGGTTTTCTCTCATGTCCGGAGTTATCCGGACAGGCTCTGTGGCTTGTGTTTCCAAGCAACAGCAGGTGTTCAAGCACAGCAAAGGATGTGGTTATGTGATAGGATATGCAAATTCACACATTCAATGCAGCTATGCTAGTTTCTTATACATTGTCAGGTTCTGACAACAATTCTACATGCAAAGCAAATTATTTGACCGTTGCAGAAAATCCCAACATCTCCTCCTTTCTTTTTTTATTTCAAATGGAAGGCTGTGGCGGGTGGAGCCGGAGCGTGGCCCAGGCCCCTCCGGGCCTGAGATTCACTGTCACTCACCAACCACTGGACACAAGGTCAAGTCCTCCGACTCAGCCTGCATCGTTGACCTTACCCTGATGTTTGTCTGAGGAGATGTTTGTATGGTTGGCAAAATGAGCTAAAGGACTGAAACATACTCATCCTCTTCACTCATAATGAAAAGATTTGACACCTCCTCCTGAGGCACGGGTTGGTAGGTCCCCCTACTTTCAAAGTCCCAGAGGGTATTCTGGGATTGCAACAACATGGTCTGCAATGAATCTATTTTTCCAGTGATAAATGTAGAAAAGCGATTAAACAAACATGGGCCAAGTGTGAACATTAACACAAGCAAAATTAATGGTCCTATAAGAGCACTTAGTAGAGTGGTGAGCCAAGGGGAAAGGTTGTGCCAATTTCCAAACCATCCTTGTTGATCCTCCCTTTCCTTTTTCCATTTGTTTAGGCCCTCCCTTAGTTTGGTCATGGAATCCTGAACTATACCAGAGTGATCTGCATAAAAGCAGCATTCCTCCCTTAAAGCTACACATAACCCCCCTTCTTTTAAAAAGAGTAAATCTAGTCCTCTTCTGTTTTGCAAAACTACTTCTGACAGGGAGGTTAAAGATTGTTGTAAGTGAGAGATGGAAGTTTCTATTCTTTCTAAGTCTTCATCAATGGCTGCTCTAAGGTTGTGGTATTGAGTGTACCCATGTGCAAAAGAAGCTATTCCAGTTCCTGCTCCTGTTAGGCCAAGTCCTACCAAAAGAGCGATTGTGAGAGTGGAAATAGGCTCTCGTTTGTGTCTTATGAGTTGTGAGCCTGAATAGGTTTTATAAACTTCTTCGTCTGTGTGGATGTACATACGTGGTATGACCTGGACAAGGATGCAAAAGCCTTTGGTGGTTATGACATGGCCGTGGGCACAGGCTGTAAGGCCTGTGGAGCAGGCCCACCATCCTTCTGTAGGTGGTATGTAAAAAAGTGTTGTATTAATCTGTCTATGTGTTGTGTTGCAGTATTGTTTGTATTGCATGGGTACCTGGCCAATGCAGGTTCCCTTACCTGACATTGACTGCAGTGTTTGTGAGCCATGTTTCCATCTGCATGCCTTGTCATTCAGAGAGGTGTTGTATGGAGAAACAAAACCTACAGCCTCATAATATGGGGGTTGAACATTGTAGCAAAACCAGCAGGCTGTAGTAAGGTTAGGATGGGTACTATTTACCAATTGGTAGGTGGCAATGACAATGTCCCAAAGAGGGTTCCCAGGGTGGCTCTGTGAAGGAGAATAAAAATAATCAATGAGAGTAGGCAAACTTTTGTCAGGAATACCAGTGGGTTGTGGAGGTGGCACCTTACGATTGGTTAGTACATTATTAGGGCCTACAGGTGCCAAGGGTTTTATGGGGGTTTGTATCAGTTTTATGGTAAAGATGTTCCCTGGATCTCCGCTTTGGTCGTAGACCCGGCCTCCCCAAATGACTCCTGCCTGCCACTTCCGGTATCTTTTTCCCTGAGTGGTGAAGGAAATTTTTACCGGATTACATGGTAACCATCCTCCCCATTGGTTTTGGTCACAGCATTGGGTTCGGTCACATGAAGGAACATATGTGTGTGATGAATTTTAACATGGAGGAACATATGTGTTTGATGAATTTTAACTTTCTGGCTAGGGGGCAAATGTGCCTTCCCTTCCGCCAGAATCAACCAATCAGCATGCAGGGTCCACACCTCCGCACAACATATAGCTAGGATTTGGGAGGTGTTTGCATTGGTCTGTCTGCAACCATCTGCAATTTCCACTTATCCATCAATCCTCTCACAGTGTAGGTGAGCAGTTGCGGGCAACTCTAAATAAGCCTTAAAAGACCTGGCAGCCCCAGAAGAAACTTAAATGGAGTCATATGCCACATACAGGGCAGGAACATAACAGCCACTATGTAGGACAAACAGAAAGAAGACCAGCAGAGTGCATCCATGACCACTAACTGGCAGTCAAAAGACTTAACAAAAATGCCTGAATTTCATAATACATGGGTAGACTTAACAATAGTTTCAACTGGGAAACTGTTAGTATCCTAGACTAAGCCAATTCCAAACATGCCAGAGAATTCCTGGAAGCCTAGCACTCAGACAAAAATCATCCATCAATAGGCACCTAGAGATAAAAAAAATATCTACATGCCATTCAAAAGAGACCAACAAAAAGCCAAAAAGGAAACAAAAATATCAAAGCACCTTCTGACCAGATTTATGTCAAAACTTTTAAGCTTTTTTTTCCAGTTACAAAAAAAAACCCATTTGCAAAAATACCTATTCATTGCTAAGTCAGCAGTGGTTTAATCAGCCCAATTCCCTAGACTCCCAAAATATATTAAACTATAAACCACTACTTTTAGAACACATTAGACTAAACTATAGTTGTCTGATTTGTAGTTCAGTATTTTACACGAACACAAATATAATTCAAAACTAATAAAATCCAAAATATTAGATACAAAAATATTTGCCAAAAGGTTTATGAAGAGAAATTTATACAAAGATTAAAGATCGGTATTGGTGAGACTTGACAAATTTATTGGTAGAATATTCAGAGAGGTAGGGCTACTTTAGATATTATCTCCCTTGTGCCAACCAATCTGATTGGTTCTCATTGGTAGACAAAAAATAAATAGATCCTAGGAATTGCAAGAAAATGTTACTGAAGCAATGCAATCAGGTATAAGGTACAAGGTAACCTGTTTGCCAGTCCTTTATGTCAATCATGTCTTAACATATTAATTCAAGCATAACATATACCAATACAAGGAAAAATATGTGGCTCAGCGTTAACTCCCCTTCCTAAAGATGTTTTCCTTATGATATTACAAATAGACAAAAGGTATAGTTATAAACAACAACCATAAATAGAGTAGAAATATATACTCTGTGTGTGTCTGTGTGTCTATATGTGTGTCTCTGTGTGTATATATGTATGCATGTATGTATGTATGTATGTTTTCATAGATTTTCACGGGTACAGGTATGCAGGTCTTGGCGTATTCGGGTCTTTTCCCGTGTAAGATTGAGAGTATCTTGGTGACGTTTCGACGAGGTCCCACTCGTCATCTTCAGCCGAAGACCCCAGCCTGAAGATGACGAGTGGGACCTCGTCGAAACGTCGCCAAGATACTCTCAATCTTACATGGGAAAAGACCCAAATACGCCAAGACCTGCATATATATATATATGTGTATATATACACATACACATACACATACATACACCCACACACTCATGCATGTATGTACAAGGAAATGATTGTGGAGAGAATTTATATAACTGCATTAGAATTATTGTATAGGGAATCATGTGTTAACTAACCCAGATCTCCAACAAAGTTACTGATTAACAAAACAAAGTTGCAAAAGTTGCCCAGAAAATGGTAAGTGATAAGAGATAATAACAAAATCCTTTAAACTCAGAGCAAACATAAGAATTAAATATTTCAAATTGTAAACCCACACAAGCACACACAAAAACACAAAACACAAACACAAAATAGATGACCCAGATTGGATCCTACACCCAAGCAAACACAATACTCAATTAACACAATGTGAACATAATGATCAAAGTTCAAAGGAAGAGATTCAACCCACATTTGATTTAATCAACCCCTTCTCTGAGTCAACGTATACAAACTCACAGCCCTCAAGTGTCACACACTAGAATCAACATGCCTCTCAAACCCACACCAAGGACCAGTCTACCTATAAAACAACCTCTCTATACCCCATTTTCTCTGTAGCTATCCCCACAGGCAAACCTCTTTGCTTTGGAGAATAAATAGATATTTATTCATTTGGGAATAAATATTTATTTATTACCAAATAAATGTCTGGATTTCATTTTGACTTGCTCCTGCACAAGCCTGGTTCAAGTTGTAACCCCAAATTATTTTCCGACATTTTAAATAAAATCCAGACAAAAAATTTTCTATGATTTTATAACAGATGCTTAAAACATACAGATTTAGTTTATTATCTTATTTTACGCCATGAAAACATTTTTGCAATGTTACAAAATTAAGTCTTTTTCTTGAATTTTAAATTAAACGTGATGAAATGTATTTAAATATTTTATGTAGGTGGAGAATGCAAAAATAGAAAGCAAGACTTGCCACATTCTAAACTACCGGCCAGTAAGGAAATAACTTTCTTCTTCTTTATTTCTTCTTGGTCCATACTTTCAAGAAATACAGATATTAAAATAAAAAAAGTGTGATTATCCAATTATAGAATATTATTTATTTTTAAAAATACTTCTCATACTTGCAATATAGTTATGACTGGTATAATATTACAAGTATTAAATTGATTCAGTGTGATTCTTATTTTTAAATATTACATTACTGAAATATTAGATATCGTGCCAAATACTATATTCTACGTATCTTTCTAATTATTTTGTTTGACATGTACCATGTAACACAACTATATTATTAAAATATGTAAACAAGGGATAGTGGGGACATGATGGAACAGAGATTTAATGACACTGATATTCTGAGCAATTGCAAGCACTCTGATGTTTTAAGCTCCCATCTCTTGTCCCTAGCTCCTGCCCACCTAGCCTTTCAAAAGTATTGTTTGTGAGTAGATAGATAGGTACCACCATTATTGGAAAATGCTGGCTGCATTCTGTGTGGGGAGCTGGAACCTACGCTGGATCTGCCCAAACACGAACTGCAGAGGATCAGTGGAAGAAAAGCCTTGGATGAGCCGACTTCCTCAGAGAATGCTGGAGGCCACCAGGTATGAAACTAGTTCACCCCCTTGTGGTGCACCGGTGTAACAAACTGGTATGACAAATGGACTAGTGACTGTCGGCTGTCAGGATTCCTATGTATGCTTAACATAGGAGCCTCCCTTGCCTAGTAAGCTATTAAATAAATAAGTAAATAATAAATAAATAAATAAATAGTGATTATTATAGGTGTATTATATTAAATAGTTGTACCTTGCTTTAAATTTGATTTCAAAAAATGATACTAGGTGTGTGAGTATGTGATTGTAGCATCTGTCTGCCACTCTTAAAAGCAGCTACATCTTTACCCAGGATTGTATAGCAACTATATTATCAGAAGATATATAAAAAATAATTAATTAATCCCCCTGTGGCCTTTTTATCAATTAAATATTAAGACCCAAATACTACCATTAGACTTTTTAATGCAGTGTATTTGTCATGCTGTAAAGTTGTTTTTGGAAATGTTTCCAGTGAAAATTTTAAATCATCAAAATACTTCTTAAAGAAGTATAGGTTACATAGATTCATAAGTAAATACATGCATAGGTATCTTATTAGATTGTGGGCAATTGTTTCACATTTGTATATTTGTACCATAATGATGCTAGAAAGCCTGAATAGGTGTATTTTTTGTAATAAAAATAGCATTAGAATCTATATATAGGAGAAGAACCCCTTCATGGATTACTGCCTTGTGGTGGCGAAGGGGCTTTCATAACTCAATGAAGCTATGAGCTATGCCATGCAGGACCACCCAAGACGGACAGGTCATAGCAGAGAGTTCTGACAAAAGGTGATCCACTGGAGAAGGAAATGGCAACCCACTCCAGTATTTTTGCCATGAAAACCCCATGGACAGTACCAAAAGGCAAAAAGATATAACGCTGGAAGATGAGCCCCTCAGGTCGGAAGGTGCCCAATATGCTACTGGGGAAGAGCAGAGGGTTAGTACTAGTAGCGCCAGAAAGAGTGAAGCGACTGGGCCAAAGCCGAAAGGATGCTCAGCTGTGGATGCATCTGGTGGTGAAAGAAAGTCTGATGCTGTAAAAATCTATTCTCCATAGGAACCTGGAATGTAAGATCCATGAATCAAGGCAAGCTGGACATGGTCAAAAAGAGATGACAAGACTGAACATCGACATCTTAGGAATCAGCAAACTAAAATGGACAGGAATGGGTGAATTTAATTCAGAGGACCACCAGGTATACTACTGCGGGCAAGAATCCCTCAGAAGAAATGGAGTAGCCTTCATAGTCAATAAAAGAATAGGAAAAGCAATACTGGGATACAATCCCCAAAATGACAGAATGATCTCACTGCGAATTCAAGGCAAACCATTCAATATCACAGTAGTCCAAGTCTATGCCCCAACCACTGGTGCTCAAGAGGATGAAATTGACCGGTTCTATGAAGCCCTACAGCACCTTATAGAATCAACACCAAAAAATGATGTCCTTATCATCATGGGGGATTGGAATGTTAAAGTAGGAAGCCAAAACATAACCAGAATAACAGGCAAGTTTGGCCTTGGAGTACAAAATGAAGCAGAGCACAGGCTAATAGAATTTTGTCAAGAGAATACGATGGTCATAGCAAACACTCTTTTCCAACAACCCAAGAAACGGCTCTACACGTGGACATCACCAGACGGTCAACACAGAAATCAGATTGACTATGTGCTCTGTAGCCAAAGATGGAGAAGCTCTATACAGTCAGTAAAAACAAGACCAGGAGCTGACTATGGCTCAGATCATGAGCTTCTCGTTGCAAAATTTAGGCTTAAATTGAAGAAAGTAGGGAAAAGCACTAGGCCACTCAGGTATGAACTAAATCATACCCCTGATGAATATATAGTAGAGGTGACAAATAGATTTAAGGAATTAGATCTGATAGACAGAGTGTCTAAAGAACTATGGATGGAAGTTCGCAACATTGCACAAGAGGTAGCAATCAAAACTATCCCAAAGAAAAAGAAATGCAAGAAAACAAAATGGCTGTCTGAGGAAGCTTTGCAAATAGCTGAGAAAAGAAGGGAAGTGAAAGGCAAGGGGGAAAGAGAAAGATACACCCAATTGAATGCAGAATTCCAGAGGATAGCTAGAAGAGATAAGAATACCTTCTTAAATGAACAGTGCAAAGAAATAAAAGAAAACAACAGAATAGGAAGAACCAGAGATCTCTTCAAGAAAATTGGAGATATGAAGGGAACGTTTCATGCAAAGATGGGTATGATAAAGGACCAAAATGGCAGGGACCTAACAGAGGCAGAAGAGATTAAGAAGAGGTGGTAAAACTACACAGAAGAACTATACAAGAACGAGCTTAGTGTCCCTGATAACCATGATGGGGTGGTCACTGACATCGAACCAGCCATCCTAGAATGTGAGGTGAAATGGGCCTTAGGAAATCTGAGCAACAACAAAGCTAGTGGAGGTGGCAGTATTCCAGCTGAGCTATTCAAAATCTTAAAAGACAATGCAGTAAAAGTGCTACACTCAATTTGCCAGCAAATTTGGAAAACTCAACAGTGGCCACAGGATTGGAAAAGGTCAGTTTACATTCCAATTCCAAAGAAAGGCAATGCCAAAGAATGTTCAAACTATCGCACCATTGCACTCATTTCACATGCAAGTAAAGTTATGCTTAAAATCCTACAAGCTAAATTTCAGCAGTATGTGGATCAAGAACTTCCAGAAGTACAGGGAGGATTTCGAAGAGGCAGAGGAACTAGAGAACAAATTGCCAACATACGCTGGATCATGGAGAAAGCTAGGGAGTTCCAGAAAAACACCTACTTCTGCTTCATTGACTATGCTAAAGCCTTTGATTGTCTGGATCACAACAAATTGTGGCAAGTTCTTAAAGAGATGGGAGTACCAGACCATCTTATTTGTCTCTTGAGAAACCTATTTGCGGGTCAAGAAGCAACAGTGAGAACTGGACATGGAACCACGGATTGGTTCAAAATTGGGAAAGGAGTCCGGCAAGGGTGTATTCTGTCGCCCTGCCTGTTTAACTTATATGCAGAGCACATCATGAGAAAGGCAGGGCTAGATGAATCAAAAGTTGGAATTAAGATTGCCGGGAGAAATATCAACAACCTAAGATATGCAGATGATACCACTCTAATGGCAGAAAGTGAAGAGCAACTAAAGAGATTCTTGATGCGGGTGAAGAAGGAGAGTGCAAAAGTTGGCTTGAAACTCAACATTAAGAAAACCAAGATCATGGCATCCGGCCCTCTCAATTCCTGGCAAATAAATGGGGAAGAAATGGAGATAGTGACAGATTTTATCTTCCTGGGCTCCAAGATCATTGCAGATGGGGACTCCAGCAAAGAAATTAAAAGATGCTTGCTCCTGGGGAGGAAAGCTATGGCAAATCTAGACAGCATACTAAAAAGCAGAGACATCACCCTGCCAACAAAAGTGGGTATAGTCAAGGTCATGGTTTTCCCAGTTGCAATGTATGGCTGTGAAAGTTGGACCATAAGAAAGGCTGGGCACCAAAGAATTGAGGCCTTTGAACTATGGTGCTGGAGAAGACTCCTGCGAGTCCCCTGGACTGCAAAGCGATCAAACCGGTCAGTCCTAGAGGAGATCAACCCTGACTGCTCTTTAGAAGGCCAGTTCCTGAAGTTGAAACTCAAGTACTTTGGCCACCTAATGAGAAGGAAGGACTCACTGGAGAAGAGCCTTATGCTGGGAAAGATTGAGGGCAATAGAAGCAGGGGATGACAGAGAATGAGGTGGCTGGATGGAGTCACTGAAGCAGTAGGCGTGGGCTTAAATGGACTCCAGAAGATGGTAGAGGACAGGAAGGCCTGGAGGAACATTGTCCATGGGGTCGCGATAGGTTGAATACGACTTCGCAACTAACAACAACAACAAATAGGAGAAGAAATAGCAGAACCTGGGGCTGGATTGAAAAAGATATCAGCCTGGACTCCCTATGTAACCATAAGCGAACTAGTCCTGGGTAGAGAGAAATTCCTGAAGATGGGCTCCAGCACAAGTCTGAAACCTCAGAAGCCTAAACCTCTGGTCCCAGTGACCAACCCAGATTGGAACTAAATCCAACTCTTTTTTAAAGCTGTTGTCCCTTATCTAACTCTAACCAGGTTGAGAAACTTCCTGTGCTTTAGTGATGTCAATTTAACTGAACCTTCACATGTGGACTTAATCTTTTATGCCTGACATGCCTAATATAATTTATTCCTTTTGCAAAGCAGTAATGGCAGAAATAGTTGCACCCATGTTTGGACCCATGATTTATTATTTAATTCAGGCTTTATCTAGAAGATCTTAGGTAAAATGCAGTGTTATAATAGGATCTATTTAAGGTTACCAGATTCTTCAACAGCACATGTACAATTGAAAAAGAGAACAAACGGGGAGTAGGGAACAATAACTTTTTAATTTTCTTGGCATCTGCCACAAAAAAAATACAGCAAAATAATCCTGCAAAATTGTGCTTAGATCTGCATGGATATGAAATAGTTTTTTCCAGTATCAGAAAGATTGGGGTTTTTTTTTCAAATGCAGTACAGGTAGTCCTCGACTTACAACAGTGCATTAGTGCAGACATGTCAAACTCAAGGCCCGTAGGCCAAAATGCAGTGGTGATTGATTAGTTACCTCTTCGCTTTTTCCAGTGTCTCTTCAGTGGCAGCAGCGCTAGCAAAGGACAGGCAGCAGGAGTCTCTCCAATGCTTGGAGCTGTGTGGCAGCGGTGCCCGCAGGGGTGGGCGGGCATGGCTAAAGTACCCTCTGCCTGAGAGCGAGTGGCTGGCGATGGAAAGAAAGAGAATGGAGGGAAGGAGCTCAGATTGTGTGTTTCTTCTATTCTCACCCTTCCTGTCTCGCCCACTTTCCCTCCTATTCTTCCTTCATCTGTGCTGCATTTTCCCACAAGCAGCTTTTCACCTCGTAGATTTTTCCCCAGAGACATGAGAAAACATGAGATGGGAGGCTCACACAAGCACCAGGCCCGGGCCAAAGCTAGTCGAGAAACCTGAACCAACCTCAAACTGAAATGAACTTGTAGGCAAAAAAAGATGCCAAACATCCGGCTCGGGCAAAATGGCATGAGAGAGAGATCTAAATAGCTTATGTTTTTCCTTTGTTTTAAATTTGTTTTTGCAAATTTATTTGAAATATTTGTTCATATTTGAAATGTTAATCCTGTTGGGCCCGTGTCTTAGACATAAAGCACTCCTGAACTAATATGATATATACAGTGCTTTTTTTCTAAAAAAAAAAAAAAAAGGTGCCGGAACTCACACACGTCATACAACCCGCCTTGCCTACTCTACAAGGTTCCATCCAAAAAAGGTGCCGGAACTCCATTCTGGGCGTTCTATGAGAAAAAAAGCCCTGGATATATATATAGTCTTACATGTAACTGGCCCTTTAGGTCAACCTAATGCTGATGTGGCCCTCAATGAAATTGAGTTTGGCATTCCTGATTTAGTTACTCCTCAAAGTTACAATGGCACTGAAAAAAGTGATTTATGACCATTTTTCACACTTACTACCATTGCAGCATCCTCATGGTTACTTGATCAAAATTTGAACTCTTGGCAACTGGCTCATATTTATGATGGTTGTAATACCCTGGGGTCATGGCCAAATTAAGATTCTTTTTAAAGGGGTGTTTTAAAAAATTTTTAGGGGGATCAAGGGCGGTTGGGAGGGGGGAGGATCACCTTAGGTCAGGACCAGCCATGTCTGAGGGTTGCGGTGTAGAAGGGGTGGGGGGGGAGGGTGGGGGGTTGAAGGAGGGGGGAGGTATTAGTACGGTCAGCGGGAGAGGCAGATATGGCGGG